>NW_019385266.1:367342-369463 GCF_000671375.1 Centruroides sculpturatus
TTATTTTTCCTAAGTTCTTTATTAATTTTTTCATATACATGTTTTATATATGGAAAGCTTAAGTATTTAATTTTCTTTTCTGCATCTTTTTTGGAAGGAAAAGGAACTTTATTATCTATGTTTTTTTGCCAATTGTTGATTAATCTTGTAGGATATCCATTCAAACTAAATTTCTTTTTTAGACTGTTTATATATTTCTGTTTTGTCTCTTGTTCACTTAAAAAAAAAAAAAGTCACTTCATTGTGCCTGTACACAATAGACAAGTAATTATATAAATATATAATAATAATAATAATAATATTACGATAATATGATCAATAGTCGAAAGTCTGCAAGTATAATTTCTTCTTAAACATGATTATTAAAGACAAACGGACTGCCGAATTATTTGGCTATTAGCTTGATGTTTTTATTAAATTAATGAAAGCAGCCGAGGTAGATAAATCAAGAATATTAGAGAGAAAAAGAAATACAACAATCTCGAAAACGACCTAGAAATCTTCCAGGATATAGGCGAAAAAACACGCATCATCTGTCTTTTCTTAAATGCATTACACGGATCCGCTCACATCAATTGAATCGGAATGGCATTCTCAGTAGCAGGACTTTTCGTTACTAAATAAGAATCAGATTATGAAATCGAGGTAATCACCATTTTTGCTTTTTAAAATCCTCATATGTACATCAGCATATATACATCGTTATATATGATCCGTGCGAATTTCATGAATTATTTTTGCCACGAAAATATTTTATGACGATTTATCAATTAGCTAATTAATCGCGCTATTGTTTTTTATGGGAGTTTTTTAATAAAATTAATTAAATCGTTCTAAACTTCTATTTCACCTATTTGACTTCGGTAAAATTATTTAAAACGTCATTGGATGTTTTTTATGACATCAGCAGGATTTTTGTTTTTTGTTCAGTAGAATTTTTTCACCATACCATTATTTCGGTCCCCTCGTAATTTAATTAATAAATCGACAATATTGTGTTATATTTGAACAGATGCAATAAGTTAGCTCCCCTCCTGCTTTAGACCAATATTCCCCTAAAGTTTAGGGGAATATTGGTCTAAAGCAGGAGGGGAGCTAACTTATTGCATCTGTTCAAATATAACACAATATTGTCGATTTATTAATTAAATTACGAGGGGACCGAAATAATGGTATGGTGAAAAAATTCTACTGAACAAAAAACAAAAATCCTGCTGATGTCATAAAAAACATCCAATGACGTTTTAAATAATTTTACCGAAGTCAAATAGGTGAAATAGAAGTTTAGAACGATTTAATTAATTTTATTAAAAAACTCCCATAAAAAACAATAGCGCGATTAATTAGCTAATTGATAAATCGTCATAAAATATTTTCGTGGCAAAAATAATTCATGAAATTCGCACGGATCATATATAACGATGTATATATGCTGATGTACATATGAGGATTTTAAAAAGCAAAAATGGTGATTACCTCGATTTCATAATCTGATTCTTATTTAGTAACGAAAAGTCCTGCTACTGAGAATGCCATTCCGATTCAATTGATGTGAGCGGATCCGTGTAATGCATTTAAGAAAAGACAGATGATGCGTGTTTTTTCGCCTATATCCTGGAAGATTTCTAGGTCGTTTTCGAGATTGTTGTATTTCTTTTTCTCTCTAATATTCTTCATTTATCTACCTCGGCTGCTTTCATTAATTTAATAAAAACATCAAGCTAATAGCCAAATAATTCGGCAGTCCGTTTGTCTTTAATAATCATGTTTAAGAAGAAATTATACTTGCAGACTTTCGACTATTGATCATATTATCGTAATATTATTATTATTATTATTATATATTTATATAATTACTTGTCTATTGTGTACAGGCACAATGAAGTGACTTTTTTTTTTTTTAAGTGAACAAGAGACAAAACAGAAATATATAAACAGTCTAAAAAAGAAATTTAGTTTGAATGGATATCCTACAAGATTAATCAACAATTGGCAAAAAAACATAGATAATAAAGTTCCTTTTCCTTCCAAAAAAGATGCAGAAAAGAAAATTAAATACTTAAGCTTTCCATATATAAAACATGTATATGAAAAAATTAATAAAGAACTTAGGAAAAATAA
>NW_019385266.1:369582-436250 GCF_000671375.1 Centruroides sculpturatus
ACACAGTCAACTCTCAGCATTAATTTTGTAATAGACAATAACTAACTGACTAACCTTTACATAAAAACAAAAATTTGAAACACTTTTACTCATACATTAAACTTTTTCTAGAAATTTTAACAGGGACGAATGTTGTGCAAAATATTTGGGCAAGCTGACTTTATACTACAAACAATAGGCCTACTCTAGCACTTAACAATAAACAAAAACGTAATTTGGTGTGAATAAAAAATATTAACTATTATAGAGCAAATTATATCAACACAAACACTCACTTACTTTATAAATATAAAATTGAGGTACGTGAAATAATATAAAGTTTACTTGCAAATGTGTTAGAGTGTTGTTGATTGAAGGGAATCATCCCAACAAGCTTTCATTTAAAGGTAAAGTCTTCTCCTCTTTTGGATCAATCAAAAACATTTAACTGAAGCATCTGTTTCATAGCTTATCATATTTGAAAAAACCATTATCTATATCAATAATCTTATTGTTTTTAGTTTTAATTGCTATATTTATTGTCTATAGAATGTGTTCTTGGTATGTGTTTTGATATATCTAGAACGAATTGATTAGATTCTGATTGATTCATACGAAAAGATTTGTCACGGTTTTTGTTGGTTTCGACTAAAACCGAGTTATTACTGTATTGGTGTTTAATTAAGTAGCTTACGGTTTTTTTAATAATAAGAAATAATTTCAGTCGGAATTTTTGTCTTTTTAAGCTAAGAAATAAGCACAATACGTCAATGTGACAAAACAATTCCTAGATTTTACATTATTGTGGTGCATTCTTGCTTTTTCGTCTTTTCAAAATTTATAAAGTGAATTTAGAATTTTAATTACTTATTTTTTAAATGCAATCAGAAAAGGTAAGTAAAACTTGTAATGTGTTTTGTTACGCGTTATTTTTAATTAATAGACGACACTTGTCATTCGAAATTGTAAAAAATAAAAAATGTAAAATTTTACTTTTTATCGAAAAATACAAAAACTGTATTTTACTATTATATTTTGATATAAAGAAATAATATTTCTGAAAATATTAATGACGAACCTAATAATCTGAAATGCTTTACACAACGAATATTTTTTTAAGGATGAAAAAAAGAAACTTGAATGCCCTGAATGCAACCAAATATTTCTATGGAAATCGCAGTTAGATGTGCACTTGAGAAGCCATACTGGTGAGAGACCGTTTCGATGCGATATTTGCGGTAAAAAATTCTCCCAGTCTTGGAATTTAGCAATTCACAAAAGAATACATTCGGAAGAACGACCTTTCAAGTGCAACTGTGGATACGCTACAAAAAGGAAATTTGATCTGTTATCACATGTCAAACGATTACATCCACATGCAATCGCTTCTGACATTATTACTGTAAGAATTATGTTTATGTTTATTTTTGCATTTAAGTGCATAAATATTTTACGAAATAAAATATAACAAATTTATTAACTTAAAGTATAAAATATAATATTATGATGGACTATATAACTCATTTAATTATAAATTAAAACATAAATTAAAGTGAAAGATTAAAATATATACTTGTTATATCTGTACCGTAAAAATCGTAAATATTAATTACAAAATAATTTCTTCAACAATAAGCAATTATAATGCGTACAAAATAAAACGAATTTACTAAATATATTAAAATTTAACTTTAATTTTAAAATACTAATATTTCAATTTTGTTTTTTAGTAAGTAATAAACAGCAAATAGTGATTTATAAATCATTTGATACTTAGATTCCCCGGAAAAAATCGAAAGAAAACCATAAATGTGACGAATGCGGTAAAAGTTTTCCATGGTTATCCACTTTAACAAGACATCTAATATCTCATGGGAAAAGTCGACCGTTTTCATGTGATATTTGTAAGAAAACTTTCAAACATAACTTTGACTTAAAAAGACACATGAATATGGCACATCCACAGGAACAAACCGCATCTTGTTCCAACGTACGTAAAGAAATTTTGTGAAATTAATCATTTAAAATTTACTTGAATATTATAATGTAAGGATACTTATTTAGCTTGTAAAAGATTTTTATAATCCCTTATCAGATTTTTTCGAGGTGACTTGTTTACATGATTACTGTAAATAATTTGGTTATGTAACCTTTATTTATTTAATAAATAACACAGCATTGTTCACGTAAAGTCAAGTATTAACACAAAATAAAAACTGATAATTTGCATCAGTCTTTCTGTACCTCTATATACGGTAATTTCAAAATAATACGATTTAATTATAGATTTCTAATTCGAAATGATTTATGGTATATCTGACGATTTTTATTTACTGTTGTCATTATCTGTATTTCTTTTCTAAGCAGCAAAATTGTTTTCGGTAAAATCGAAACGATAAAACTTTTTCTCTGTGAATTTCAATAAACTACACCACTAGTAAAATTACTAAGGGAAAATCTACCATCGTAAATTATTTGGAATGAATTTAATCATTATAATTGTTTCAAAATTATTTTTCCTATACATTTCCATCAGAAACAATTTACGTTTAATTAATGAACTTTCTCAATTTTATTACTCGATTGCTTATTGTTTTTTTTTTTTGTTTTTTCTTGATTCTCCGGAATTAAGCACAAAATTGCTACAGAGAAGTTATCATACACGAACAATTTGCAGGATGGAAAAAGTAGATTTTATTTTTATACAGTATATTATAAAAGAAATGCATTTCGTATTACATGCTGCTAATTAGTTTTAATTTCTTGTTAAATCTACATAAGATATTACAGAACAAATTAATACTTATATATATTTTACACAGGCGTAAAATTCATAAAACGCTTAAGAAAGAATTACCTATAGTATAACTAATGGTAACTAATAATGTAAGGTAAAACTGGATAACGAAAATTAATAAATAAATATAATAACTTGAATAAAAGCTAATAAAAAAAATTAATTGGCAGTCCGGTGCCAGGTGATTTTGTACCCTGTGCAAAGATTATAACTTTGCCTGTTATCTTACAAATTAGATATTTTAAAAAATGAAATTTAAGTATAATAAATAAACATAACAAATATTTTGCGCACTATTAAAAGTTTATAAATTTCGGAACGCTTTATTATTCATATACAAAGTAATATACAATCTGTAATTTTTCTATAAACAGAGGCATTTTTAACATTTTTTTAAAACCCATAATTAGACGCGATAGCAATCTATTATAGTGTTTGACATGCGGGGAACAGTCGTTCTCTGTATTCATAGATCAATTTTGAAAAACGATTCTTTTATTGCGGGTTTTGTGATTTTAGCTGAGTAATATATTTTGTTTCATAAAAAAGTTACTCAAAATATATCATTTTATGTATTTTTTAAACGAAAACAAAAAAATAGTAATTTTCAGGAATTTTAATTAAGGAATCGTGAAATTAGAAGTTTTTTTTTACAAACTGTAAAAAGTCTGTTGCTATCTAAGATTCGCTTTTTTGCATGTGTCAGTTAACTGTGTCAACCAAAAAATGTTTTCTTACCACTCCGGTTCATAAATATTTTAGGAAACACTGTCCTCTACCATTGTAAAGCAATTAGCGGTAAATGGATAGTATGGAGATGGTAAAATATCAGCTCCGATTCTCTTTGCTTGCGTTTAGATAAAAGTAAAATAAAAAGTATTAAATGCAACAAAATATATATAATGCAACAAAATCTGTATAAAAGGATCGATGTAGAAAAATAAAAACACAATACAAATACTGTAGATGAGTCAACACCAACGTCATATGACGTCACATAAATCGTACTGAGCAAATGCAAATTTAATATGCCTCTAACTGCCTCGATTAGTCGCGTAGTGACTATTGTTTCCCAGCGAACTTTGCGCTCGCTTTCTGTAAGAATAAATTTCGTACAACCTTGAAATTTTTAGTGCAATCTTTATACACTTCAAGGTAGTTAAAAATTATTTCCCGGGTTTGAGCAGACCAAAAAATACACGGATCTAAACATGCTGAGGAACTATTGTTCCCCGTGCGCCTGAGAGAAAATTCTTTTTAATATATAAAGATTATCGTGTAAACTATATTCCTTCATACAGAAATCTAAAATACTNATGCGGCTCTTTGAAGGATTATTTGTGGCTCTCGATAAATGTACCCGAGTTCCCTTTTCATTTTTGTGTTATTATATTTTAAAAAATTATTATCGTTCCGTATGTGTTTCAAAATGTGTTTTAAATTACTAACAACAAATATGAAAGACTAAGTGAAACGTTGTAACAAATTTCATTTCCGTCCAAGTTAAGAATGATATGACTCATCGAAAACTGCGCGAACGAACATAAACAGTGGCGTAATCGTCCGACTTCAGACCGATTTTGAATATGTAAACTGTCATTGCAACGGACAATTGACATTGTGCTCTGGAGGAAACAATTTGTATCACTCTTGCTACGGATATAATTTGTAATCTAGAATTTTTTGCATACCTTTTTAATACGTATTTAATTGCGGCTCGTGAAAATTTTCAAATTTTGAAAAATGGCTCAGACTATCAAGGAGCTTGGTCACTCTGGTTATATTATATTCAGTTTTCAATTATTAGGCAACCGTTGAATATATTCAAGATGTAGAATATGACATTATACACAAAGAGCAGAAAGAATCGATGGAAAAACCATCAACGAGTGGTCAAAAATATCAATCAGTAAAATATGAAGAAGCTGTCGTGGAAACCCTTAGTAGCGATTCAGAAAATACCGGAATTATGAATAGAGACGAATATTTAAACATGAACGAATTGGAACGTTTACCAGAATTGGAAATATTTTCAAAAGTGATAGTTGAAGGATTCGAACTAGAATGTCACATCTGTCAAAAGAAATTTGACGACGAAGTATCTCGTAGAGAACACGAAGCAAAATTTCATTAATTTGCAAAGCATACAATTTGGTAACGCAGTTACTAAACGACTTAAATCTTTCATTCATTTTTCATTTATTATAAAAATATTTTTAATTTTTTGCATGCAGAAAATCGGATTAGTAATTATGTTTTGTAAATCTCTTTACTTTTGAAATGAAAAGAAAATATGAAAAAATTTGTGTTCAACTCATTCATTTTACTCAAGTCAGCAATTTATTAGAAATGCATTTATTATTTTAATATAAAAGCGAGGTTAAAATTTCGATAAAACATTGTTTTTATTATATATTCTATTCATAGTGTTTTGTTCTTCAAATTGTCTTTACTTATATTTACTGTTGACTGAATTAACGTAAATAGTTCCTTTTATTTATGTTTCTACTGTGTTTAAATTACTAAACACTTCCATTCTCTTTCCACAGAAAAAGAGAATAAAAACATTTCGAAATGTATAAAATTGATTTAATAGTCTGTAATTACTGATAACAAGTACAAAAACGTTGAATTATCGGCCAGTTAATTTTGGAAGTTATATTAAGTTTTATATAAGAAAAGCTTACTGTTGCATTATTTCATACAACCCCCTTTATAACATTTTTTTATCCCAATGTTATTCAAACAAGAAACAGTTGCAAAGAATGTAGGACAAGCTAAAAATTCTGACTGTTTGGATGACAGTCAAATTGTTTTTACAAGTTTTTCTTTGGTAAAGATAATCTTGGCACTTGAAAACGATATGCAGATTAGTGTATTCATGTTTAAATCAAATTTTGACTATACAAATAATTTTGGTTTTGCGCAAAAAAAAAAAATTTAATAATCCAGCTAGAGACAGATGGTTAACAAATTAAAAACCGACAGAATGATATTACAAAATAGATACAATATACAATTGATGCTGACCTTTTCGTGGAGGATCTGACTTCTACAACACGGCATTAAAAATTCTTCACACTATCCCTCATGTATATATCAGTTTAAACACATCTGCAGATCTCTTGTGGAATATTAGCATAGCGACACGAATTACAACGTTCCACGGAAAATTTTTTTGTATTCATGTTTTTAGAATTTCGAAGTTTCAAGTTTATCTTCACAAAAGGAAAACTCCTGTATGTTCCTTCAGTTTCACGTATGCTACTAAACTGAAGGACATGCTGACAGACGACTAAAAAGATTCGCCAAAGTGACGTTTAATTCTGTCAACTATCACTAACAATAAATATGAACAAAAAGGATTAGTCAAAAAGTTCAGTTCTGTGGATTATGTACTAAAGGTTATTAACATTAAAGAAGAATGAACTGTGCTACACGTCTATTCCACTTTTTTCTTTACATCTCTGAAAATCTCCTGGAATTGTATTTTATGAAATTTGAGGGATCTTCAAATTCAAAAAACCTGGTCGTGAAAGTCAAACGCTGTTATAAATAAGTCTTGTGTATATCAACTAAAGTTAAGTCTTGGGCTTAGTATTTGAGGCAATCCTATATATATCGTATGGCTCCCGCTTGTGGTAATATGCACCTAAGGATGGCATTTATGTTTTTAAGTTGACTGAGGAGGGGTAAATGAGGCCCGAAACGTGTGTAAACGCGTATCAACGAAAAGTGAAATAAAGAAGAGAATAGTGCCAAGTGATCGTTATTACGCTACATTGCGATTATAGAAGAAATTATTTAAAATTTAAATTTACTTCTTTTGATATATGAGGGAATAACAGTTTAGTTCCTCCCAAGGCAATAGCTGAGTGCGATGTCTTACCCAACAACCCGGAAAATCACCAGATGTCAGAAGACAGACATGATGTTCCAATGGTGCTGTTGGACGAAAATTTGTATAAAAGGTTAAAGGTCAGCTTTCAACATCGCTCTTGTTCAACGTTTGCACTGAGCACACAGTGTCAGATATTTTGCCACTGCTCTTGTATTGTCGCTTTCGCAGAGTGCCTGAAAATTTAGACATTTTTTCTGTAATTCTCCAACTTATATGTGTTTCGACGAATTCTGAAATTTCCATTTCAGTCGTATGTGAATGTCAGGTAACACGTTATTTAATTTTTTGTAAATCAGCGGCCAGATTAGTTATCTCAACTGGTGTGAGGATCATTATACAGAAAGATTTCACGGATTTTTCTCTTATTTCATCTCATTTACTATCCTGTATGTAAAAAAATGGGTTAATCGGAATTCTCATTCTCACATAAGCATTTCAAAGCTCATAATTGACAAAAAACGTTAATATATTCATTTTAATATACGCACCACATTTTAACAATTTCTCGGTGGCTATAATAACCTGATGGAAAAATTGTTGTTTGATGTTCGAATTATGAGACAAATTAGAAGAGTTAAACAGATTAAACCTTCTGAAAAGTTTAATATTTTCATGTTTTTTGTAACATCTCTTGTGAAAAGCATATTCTTTAGTAAAAACGAATTATAGGAAATTACGTATAATAGCATACATTTCGAAATAATTACTAAGATTAAATTAATAAATAACACCTGTATGTAAAAATTGTTCTAAACACGATTGTATGTAATATATAACGAAAAGATTTTCTCACATAAAACTTAATATAACTTCTGAAATAAGGTGAGCTAATTCAACATTGTTGTATTTTTTCAGCAATTCGAGTTGTTTGTCGTTATTTTAAAGTAATTTTATATACTTTCAATCGTTTTTATTCTCTTTTTCTGTTGGACTAGTATGAAAGTGTTTCAAAATGTAAATACGATACAATCGTAAAAGACAGTAACTATTTACACTAATTCGGTCAAAAGTAAATACAGCTACAGATAATTTGAAAAACAGAAAACTATGATTGGAAAATATAATAATAAAAAATATGTTTAATCAAAATTTCAACCTCACTTTTATACTCTTTATACACTTTTAACAATAAATGTAGTTTTAATAAATTGCTGACTTGAATAAAATGAATGAGTAGAACACAAATTTATTCATATTTTCTTTTAATTTTAATTTTAAAAATAAAGAGGTTTACAAAACATAATTACTTGTTCGATTTTCTGCATGCAAAAAATTAAAATATTTTTATAATAAATGAAAAATAAATGCAAGATTTAAATCGTTTTGTAAAATCGTTACCAAATCGTTTCTTTTGCAAATTAATATTTAGAAGTGATTAATTAAATTAATGAAATCTTGCTTCGTGTTCTCTACGAGATATTTCGTTGTCAAATTTCTCTTGACAGATGTGACATTCTAGTTCGAATCCTTCAACTATCACTTCTGAAAATACTTCCAATTCTGGTAAATGTTCCAGTTCGTTCATGTTTAAATATTCGTCTCTATTCATAATTCCAGTATTTTCTGTACCGATACCGACCACAACAGCTTCTACATATTCTACTGAGTGAGATTTTTGACCACTCGTCGATGGTTTTTCTATTGATTCTTTCTGATCTTTATCTACTACGTCACATTCTACATCTTGAGTATATTTAACGTTTGTCTAAGAATTCAAAAAATATATATAATATAATATAATTCAGTTAATTAAACTAAAATGACTATCACTATAAATTCAAATCATAATTAGAGTCAACAACATCATTCAAAACATTTATTTTCTGAAGATAAATTTATAGAATGGAATTTATAATTTATTTTTTAATTTACTGTTGTAATTAATGAAATTGAGCACTTTTACATAGTAAATTATTGTAATTTTCTGTTTGATGGAATAAAGTTTAACACGATAATCTTTATATACAATACTAGCTGTTACCCGCAACTTTGCAGAGATTTTGCAAGCAAATTTGAACAATTTTCTGGACTATTATTCTATAATGGAACCAATATGCAATAAAAAATTACGAATTTAAACGGTTCGAATTTAAACGAATTTAATTAAAAATCGTAATATATCAAAATATTCATAACAATGTTTGAAATGTTATCAATTTAATACACTCAAAGACTAAACGTAGTTGAAAACAAACAATCGCATCTAAAATAGTACAGTAGAAGCTGTTCTTCAAGTTAAGATTTAACCCTCTCCTTCTCCCCTCGCAAAGGGATTTCCAAAAATCCCTTCTTAGTGTGCATTCTCATGGCGCGGGCACAGCTTATTTTATATGTTTAGATTAGTATGAATTCACTCTCGGTTAGGCGCACAGGGAACAACAGTTTCTCAGCCTTGTTTAAAAAAGGGTATTTTTTGGTCTACTCAATGCCGAAAAATAATGTTTATTTTCCTTCAAGTGACTGAAGATTGGACCAAAAAAATCCAAAGTTGTACGAAATTTATTTTTTATACGAAGCGAGAGCAAAGTTTGCTAAGAAACAGATGGATTTTGCATTCCATACAGTACACTCTAGCTCATACACTTTTACATCCTTTTATTTGGCAACGGTGATTTTGCCATCGGCACTGATTTCTGGGGCGCCTTTTGCTCCACTCTTGTGTTGTACTTCGCTGGGATGTGGAGTTCGAGTATTATTCTTTTTTCTTATTACGTGTACTAACTGAATGTAATAGTTTCTGACATTTTTTCTTTGGATCCCAAATAATGAAGTCTGTTTTTCTCCCTTTTTTTTATTACTCTGCTATCTCTTCTGTAGGCTATCCATCCAATAGCACATGCAAAATCAAAGTTTGCGTAACGAGTTGAGACCTGCGCAGTACGATTTTTGCAGATGTGTGATGTCATATGACGTTTGCTTTCGTATTGTTTATTTTATTTGTTTCCATCGATCGATTAGATTGTTGAATATTTTGTTGCATTTAGTAATTTTTATTTTATTTTTATCTATTATTTTATTTTAAGCACATTTGATCTAATATTATAACATAAATTAACAATAATATTCAAACGTTTTATTTTTTGAAAAAAATCGCTATGAAAAATAAAAATGATAAGTTTTATACGCTAATTTTATAATGTCCTGTGATGTTTTATTTTGTATGAAACAAAGTGCACCTCTCAGGATTCTCGGGGTGTAAAGTTACAGCCTTGTTTATTATAATGCTTCTTCTTACCTGAATAACTGCAGAAATGGTGTTGCTACAGTAATGTAGGTCAAAGTTCTTAAACATATTTTTCTGCTTTAAATAGTGCATATCAGACACTACATATTATTCAACGATTTTTTACAATAATAAGACTGTAATAAGCGATTATTATTATATTATATGAACGATGATATGACTATTTGTTATGTATTACGGAAGTATCACAGTAACCAGATGTAATAAGTTTTCCGGTAAATTTCTCGACTGGGAGCTATCTTGATAAGATATCTTCGAGACTAAGTAAAGTCAAATGACATGATATCTAATAAAATTACAGCTGAATATGATGAAAATAATTTTTCTCGTCGTTTGTTTACGTTTTCACTCCTACCACGTGATGATGAAAAACATTGGTTCATGGCCAGAAAATCCTGAACCGACAGAACTGAAAGAATGCTCATTGATTGATAGTGTTTCAGTCATACTCACAGACAGAAAAAGCCTCTGTCGTCATTGTCCCCTCTTGTTTAATTAAAATGGGTCTCTCCTCGGTTTTTCCCATGAAACTACCCGGAGTTTTAGTACTTCGGGCCCAATTCGTTTCACTCGTTACTTCCCAGTGACGCACATGAGGTGTCACATTAAACAAGGAACTAAGTCTGTAAAAAACTTTTTAATCGCTGTGTTGATCAATAACTTTTTCGAAATAAAACATTATCTTGTTCCCGAATAACAAAATGTTATAATAATTTATAATAATTTTATAATAAAGTTTTCCCGAAAATCCGTTCTTCACACTATTGAAGCTATCAGCAAATAATCTGCCTTTTTACCTGTAATTCCAGTAGAATGTTAGGTGACGTGTTTACTGAAATATTTTTGGCCTATAGTCTATTTATCCTAACTTGGCACCTACTGTAAACAAACTAAGACACACGACCCATTATTTATTGGCTTAAACCGACGTCCATCAATTAGAAACCGCGTTGCATCTCATTCGTCCGCAGAAAATAGTTCTTTGTTATTTATAAAATCATTAAAGAAATACTAGTCACTTAGCAATGATTATAAATGTAATTATTTCGTACTTGTTAAATTGTTATTTTGATGAATATTTGCACATTCTGAATAACTAAAAATAAACTTTTTCCGGTAAGGCGCACTATAATGTCTTGGTTTCGTTTTCCATTCATTATAATAACTATCATTATTTCAAGCTGTGTGTTGTCGAACAAATAATGGAAGAAAGATGGAGAAAATGTATCGAACATATAGAAAAAGAAAAACAACGAATGTGGGAACTTGATGAAATTTCGGAAACTGTTGTAGAAAAACTGATTATGTAGTCGAACACAAGTAGTGACAAAAGCGATATAAATGATTAATTTGAGCAACTATCTTCTGATACAGATGATAAGCACGTTTCTAAATACAGATTAATAACGTAAATTTACACTAATTATTTTTAAAAAAATTTAATTATATTAAATATCACATAGATAAATTCACACATTACCGTAACATTTTCTTTTAGAGGTTTGAGTATGATTTTTAAGGATTGCCAGAGAATTTGTTTTTTGTTTTGTTTTATATCTATTTAATAAAATAGTTGTGTAGATAAAAATTCTAAAGTACATTCAACTACACAGTTATAAATATACTAGCAGATGAGCCCGGCATTGCTCAAACAAAAACAATAGCAAAGATTAAGATAATTAGATTATAGCCAATCTTACCCGTTTTCACCAAGTGCAAAAATTAGGTCCCCCTTTTCCGAGACTAATTAGAAAATTTTTAGATATCTGCTTACCACACTGGGATAACAATAACTAAGATTCACAGCAACCACTAACCAGTGCATAGTACCACTAAGTAATAAATAACAAACATTTTTGTAACCCCTTCTGGGTTCTTTTTCTAGTTTACTAAATTCGAAAAATAAGTTGGATCTTCTCAAATCATTCATAAATATAAATTCAAATATTACGACTAAGAGTTTGAATAAAGCAAACTTATGTGCATGTGTTCCCTGTGTTAACTTTATATAGAACTAGTGGAACTGAGTTGAGTGCCACCTGTACGCAGACAAAGAAAACCGCTTTGGAAAAACATGTGCATCTTTGGGTTAAATGCGTATCGAAACGCAGTGCTTGTTTTCTTCCTGTGATGATAAACCACAGCTTTATGCCACACAAAATTCAAAAAATAACTGTTGTGTAATCAGTTGTAGTGTTACTTATATTACTGTGCTGGCAGGAACAAAGTTTTATTCGTTCCCGAACAAACAATACCCTGGCAAAAAAGCATTAAATACATTATATTATTGTGCGTTCCACTAAAGTACTCGATTATGTGTTGCTTTATAAATTTATTGTGTTCAAATTGCTAGCAAATTATTTAAATATGTATAGATTATATAAAACAACTTCAAAAAACCAAAATTACATCATCAATTTTTTTTAATCTGATTACATGACACAATTGGAATCGCTTTGTATCGATTACCTGTTTCTAATTGTAAATGCGTGTCATTCATTCTCATACTGATAACTATGCAAATATTGAAAGAAAAAAGAAATACCTTAATTTCAACACAGAGTTTTTTGTAAACAACTTCTCCAGTGATGATAGTTGAACCTTGATTCACATTTGGACCTGTATTCTTGTCNCGCTTTACAGCGAACCCTCTGAAACCCGTTTCTAAATGCAGCGCTGCAATGTAGCGAACCGTTTCTAAACGTTTGCTGCAAGAGGTCGCTGCAGCGAA
The DNA here is from genome assembly GCF_000671375.1 of Centruroides sculpturatus. Taxonomy (NCBI): domain Eukaryota; kingdom Metazoa; phylum Arthropoda; class Arachnida; order Scorpiones; family Buthidae; genus Centruroides; species Centruroides sculpturatus. Next base: position 382,235 of record NW_019385266.1, read on the forward strand.
GATAAAGCAGCTTTTACGTCCGCTACACGTGTAAAGCAAAATGGACGCTTGTGTGTATAATACGATATTATGCTGTAAAAATAAAAAAGTCGAAGTGACTGTTGATAACAATATTATGAAAAGATTAAGAAGGATGAAATTTTATAAAATAACTCTGAAACATGTCTAAAGAATAAGAAAACACTATATTTTAGATATAATTATATATCTTCTATGTCTACTTTATTCACATTTATGGAAAGATAAATGCTCAATTCTTTGTATTTCTTTATTTTAATATTGTAGTTCTTTAACTAAAGCACTACTTTCGGCTGTAACTGGAATTAAAGGATAGAATATAGCATCCATGTTTCGCTCGAGCGGAAAGGGTTTCTAAACTATGATGCAGCGACGTGTAGCGATAGCTGTTCGTGATGTCATTTTCGCTTCACTCTCGCTGCATAAAGAAACGCGGCCATAGCTACAGACTTAATTTCATTTTGTACAAAAAGCTTCGAAATTTGATTTTTTTTTTAATTAAAATTTGTGAAAATTAATGCGTTTTTGTTTTTGTTATAAAATAAATAAAAATGACATATTTCGAGTAGCATTTTTTCCAAGGGCTTTCTTCCTAGCCAAGGGTTTAAAAAAAACTTAAAAAGGCACTTTTTATACAAAAATTAGTGATAGTATATAGCGGGATGCACACATGCGGCGCGGCAAAGAAAACCGGCAGGATGACGTCACTTTTTCTCCCCGCAGAAGTCGATTTTGTGCCGCTTTTCTCGTGCCGCAAAAGTTGGTTGAATTTAATCTTTTGCGGCAACCGCCGCCAAGACACGTTTCTATCAGACAATAACAATTCGTCCGATAGTCACGTGAGAAAATACAATCACGTGGTGTTTTAATGTCGGAAAGTTCGATGCGGTTAACCGAGATAACTAACATCCGAATAAAAAGGAAAGATAATAAATTTAACACAAATTCTACACAAATAATCACATATAATTTAATTCAAAGAACAAAACAACCGAATCTTACTCGAAATAGTATTCTTTATCGAGGAATAAGCATATTTTGTACACCAGTTCTTTATTGAACCAAGAAAATATCTCTAATCCAAAATCTTCGTTCGAATCTTCTAACTAAATAAAGCGAGCCGTACAAAACAAAATTTGTAAACACGTGGATAGCGACAATATCGGTATCGTTCGCCATCTTGAATACTGAANTAAATACAGATTAATAACGTAAATTTACACTAATTATTTTTAAAAAAATTTAATTATATTAAATATCACATAGATAAATTCACACATTACCGTAACATTTTCTTTTAGAGGTTTGAGTATGATTTTTAAGGATTGCCAGAGAATTTGTTTTTTGTTTTGTTTTATATCTATTTAATAAAATAGTTGTGTAGATAAAAATTCTAAAGTCTGTTCAACTACACAATTATAAATATGTTTTGTGTAAGTCTTAATAATATAGACCAGGGGTCGACAGTTTGTCAAGTGAAAAGAGCCAAATTATCATAAAAACAGGATAACAAAAGTACCAGAGAGCCGCATATTAATTTAAATGTGCGAAATACGACACACGACAGGGGCGCCTCTAGCGGACGTTTTTGGCATAACGTTACACGGATGGACGGACGCGCGTTCAATGTGTTATATATATAGATATGCTTCAAATGCTCACACTCTTATGCGACACACATTGATCAACGCGAGTGTTGTCATGTGCGAAAGTCGTACGAGTCGAAGTTTGTTCGGCGGCTCAATCTCATAACATAAACTCATAAGTTATAAGGCTGCGGTGAAATTGGAATTTATGTCCGAAGAGCCGCAAACGTCTATGCAAAGAGCCGCTATTTCCGACCCCTGATATAGACTACATTTAATAATAATTTTTGACAAACTATATTTAAACGATGGAAATAATTTAAACGGCTACGTAAAAATGTTAAAGTAGGCTATAATAAGTTTTCCAAGTATTATCTCGGTAATTTTTAAATTGTGACCACTCTGACCTATTTTAACACGTGCAGAAAAAGAGGCTTAACTGGTCATTACTTGTCTAGCGACTTCCGATTGTGATTTGACCAATGAAAATCTCCGGCGGATTAATACGACAAAATCTTTGTTTACAGTAGTTACGATAAATAAACAATAGGGTTTGTGAAAATACACTTATTGGCTTAAACAAAGTCAACCCACTTAAAGGAAAGCTTAGATTTCACGATCCACTTATCGCTAATTGCTTTACAATATTAGGGAACGGACTTTCCCGAAATATTTAATGCCAGGGGTGGTGACAAAATAATTATTATTTGAGACAGTTAGAATGAAACATACGTGAAAGCAAATAAGAGTTTAGATAGGCCGCGTTTCTTTATGCAGCACTCGAGAAGCGCTTTACAGCGAACACTCTGAAACCCGATTGTAAATGCAGCGCTGCAATGTACCGAACTGTTTCTAAACGTTTGCTGCAAGAGGTCGCTGCAGCCATGATAAAGTAGCTTTTACGTCCGCTACACGTGTAAAGCAAAATGGACGCTTGTGTGTATAATACGATATTATGCTGTAAAAATAAAAAAGTCGAAGTGACTGTTGATAACAATATTATGAAAAGATTAAGAAGGATGAAATTTTATAAAATAACTCTGAAACATGTCTAAAGAATAAGAAAACACTATATTTTAGATATAATTATATATCTTCTATGTCTACTTTATTCACATTTATGGAAAGATAAATGCTCAATTCTTTGTATTTCTTTATTTTAATATTGTAGTTCTTTAACTAAAGCACTACTTTCGGCTGTAACTGGAATTAAAGGATAGAATATAGCATCCATGTTTCGCTCGAGCGGAAAGGGTTTCTAAACTATGATGCAGCGACGTGTAGCGATAGCTGTTCGTGATGTCATTTTCGCTTCACTCTCGCTGCATAAAGAAACGCGGCCATAGCTACAGACTTAATTTCATTTTGTACAAAAAGCTTCGAAATTTGATTTTTTTTTTAATTAAAATTTGTGAAAATTAATGCGTTTTTGTTTTTGTTATAAAATAAATAAAAATGACATATTTCGAGTAGCATTTTTTCCAAGGGCTTTCTTCCTAGCCAAGGGTTTAAAAAAAACTTAAAAAGGCACTTTTTATACAAAAATTAGTGATAGTATATAGCGGGATGCACACATGCGGCGCGGCAAAGAAAACCGGCAGGATGACGTCACTTTTTCTCCCCGCAGAAGTCGATTTTGTGCCGCTTTTCTCGTGCCGCAAAAGTTGGTTGAATTTAATCTTTTGCGGCAACCGCCGCCAAGACACGTTTCTATCAGACAATAACAATTCGTCCGATAGTCACGTGAGAAAATACAATCACGTGGTGTTTTAATGTCGGAAAGTTCGATGCGGTTAACCGAGATAACTAACATCCGAATAAAAAGGAAAGATAATAAATTTAACACAAATTCTACACAAATAATCACATATAATTTAATTCAAAGAACAAAACAACCGAATCTTACTCGAAATAGTATTCTTTATCGAGGAATAAGCATATTTTGTACACCAGTTCTTTATTGAACCAAGAAAATATCTCTAATCCAAAATCTTCGTTCGAATCTTCTAACTAAATAAAGCGAGCCGTACAAAACAAAATTTGTAAACACGTGGATAGCGACAATATCGGTATCGTTCGCCATCTTAAATACTGAACGCAAGCGCCGAAATAAAAGCGGATTGCCGCTTGTGTGCCTGTGCTGCCGCGCGGCGAAGATGCATTTGCAACACCGCTTTTCCTTGCCGGCCGCATGTGTGCATCCAACTTATTACCACCATGGGCAGATGAGGCCATTTTTGAGTTACATGCGGCTCTTCCATAAAGTGTTAATTTCTGCTTTTTATTATTATTTTTACAAGTTTATTTCCACAAATTTGTGAAAATATATTTATAAAATAAATTTAATATTTTTTTATATTATATTTATATTATATAACAATATCGCGGTACAGAACTGCGATACAGAATTAAAAAGTACAGAACTGTGGCTCCCATGCATTTTGCAAAACCTACATTTCGGCTGCCGCTGACCTCTTGCTTGCCCACCCTTGGTATATTTCGTTGTATATTAATAATAAAGCATGACAAAATCTGTAAACTTTTCATAGTGTTCAAAATCACCTCGCACTAAGCTGCGTATTTACTATTTTTTATTTGTATTTATTTATTTATTCGTATTTCTTTCTCTAGTTTTACCTTACGTTATTAGTTACCATTACTTATACTATAGAAAATTTTTTAAAGCTTTTTGTGAGTTTCACGCGTATGTAAAATATAAATAAGTATTAATATTGAATGTATTCAGTGATATCTTAAGTAGAGATACCATAAAATTAAAACTGAATAGCAGCATGTAATTCCAAAATGCATTTTCTTTTATAATATGTTAACAATCAAATCTACTTTTTCTATCTTACAAAGTGTTCTTGTATCATAAGTTATCCGTAACAATTTTGTTCTTAATTGCAAATAACAAATAACAAACAAAAGAACAATAACCAATCAACTGATAACGATCAAAAAATTTCACTAAATAAACAGAAATTGTTTTTGTAAAAAAAAACTTATGTTGAAAAAATATATTTCAAAACAATTATGACGATAAAGCTTATTACAAATAATTATAATAAGTAAATTTAAGGCTTATGGCTGCTGATTATCAAATGACTAAAAGAACTAACTTACAATAATTACGTTTTGTTTTCTATTTATACTTCTGTTTAAATAAACGACGTAGTGTTATTTTATAAATGAACTTTACAGAATAAAAGTATTTACACGTAATAATGTCACCTAAAAGAATCTGAGTAGCAATTTTAAAAGATCTTTCAGAAACTAGTTTTTTTACATTATAACATTCAAGTAATTTTTGAAAGATTAATTTCAGAAATTTTCTTTACTTACTTTGGTAGAAGATGCGGCTTGTCCCTGTTGATGTACTTTTTTCATGTGTTTTTTTAAGTCATGTTTATATTTGAAACTTTTTCCACAAAAATCGCATGAAAACAGGCGATATTCCTCGTGAACTGTTAGATGTATTGTTAACTTGGATAAGCAAGAAAAACTTTTATCGCATTTTTGACATTTATGAACTTTCTCTGCTTCTTTTGGTGGAATCTAAGTGTAATGTAATTTATAAGTTACAGTATCTATTTATTACACATTAAAAATTTNACACCCTGGCAGAGAAAAAAAATCCTTAGTTAATTAATTTTCATTATAGACAGCTTTATAAAAGTATAAAAGCTCTCATAAAGTATTTTTCTGAGGTCTGTCTTATCAGGTAAATTACTGTACACAGTGTATTTATTAATTTTCATTTTCATATAGTAAAGGCTCTATGCCTTCATAAAGGACGTACTTTTCCTTTGTTTAAGGGTATTTTGGCAGTTTATTCTCTGTTGTATTCTCAAGCAAACAATACATACAAGTACTGTACAGTACAGTATTTTCTGAGGAAACACGCGTACTTATTTTTTTTTAACCCCATTCCCGATAACCCGGCATTTTCACAAACTCGGTCACCCTTCGGTCTACATTAGGCCGAGTTTTCGAGGCTCTACTGTATTTCCTTTTTTACAATTTTGAATAACAAGGGTCACCAAATAACAATGCCATACAAAACGCATTGAACGTTTCACTTACTTTTTCACGTTGCATTTATAGAATTAATGGTCCAAATTTTAAATTCACTTTGTAAATTTTGAAAATTTATAACCAAGAATGCACTACAATAATGTAAAATTTGGTAATTGTTCTTTCAGATTGTCATATTGCGACTATAGTTTAGCATGAAAATTGCAACAAAAAGAATTTAACATTATTTCTTTTCAAATGTAAAGTGCATAATTAAAGAAACTTTTTCAGGGTACAATTTCTGAGTGAATTTCGTAAATTGTTATTTGAATACTTTTTAAAAATCTGAGACGTACAAATTAAATAAAAAGAGTTTTATTTAAGTGTTAAATGAAAAACAATGAAAGCGCTCTAAATTAGTGTTTCTTAAAGTTTTTGGTCCGCGAGTACCCTTTTGCATTCCAAAATTTCAAAGGACCCTTTAACGAAGGTGTATGTGTGGAAAAAACATTTCGAAAGTGAGAATTAATTTAAATTCAAAAGGAGTTTATTTCTTTTGTTTAATTGCATTGAAACACTTATAATTTTAACAGCAAATTTATTTTTAGTGTCATTAAAAATTAATAACTTATTTTCGGTACATCTTTAAAATATTTTATGTATATGTTTCGACATTAGTAATCTCAATTAGTTAACATAAACATATTTTAAATTAAATTTAATGTGATGGGTGAGCCTGCTTATTTTGGCGCAATAAATTAAACATGGTTTTAATATTAGTCAGTAAAAATCTAATAGCGATTTCTATGTTTCAAAGACAGGAGTGCTGCAGTCCATTACTGAAAATGCCATTTCGCATAAATAACTGGTTGGAAATGGTAAGAGCCATTGCTAATCCAAACAGTATTGGATACTCTGCTTTTACACCAAGCCAAAAAGTATCTAATATTATTTCTAAACATGAATCCAAAGTACATTTATAAAATATTTGAAAACAAACTGATCTGTCATTAATTTTTCTGCAACCACCCAAATATTTTACCTGACCCTCCCTGGGAGTCTTGACCCCCACTTTGATAATCACTGCTCTAAATTAAACGGCGCTATTATAGTAACAGCGTTGAGGAAAAGTTTCAAAATTGCAGCCTGTTGATTACTTACATTATATTTCCGTTTTGGCCACATCTATTAATGATTGAAGTCTGAATTGCTTTGAATATATTCATATCAGATCATGATAAAGAAAATTTCTTTCAAAAGTACAATATATATGGTTCATTAAAGTGCTTTTTCTTTCGAAGAATTTTATCAATATATTTTATATTTTGAAGGTTTTCTATGTGCTTAAAAAAGTTTTACATAAAATGAAAGTTTTTCCATTTTAATATTAAATTAATTGATGTTAAATACCAATATGGTCAGTTGATATATTTAACAAAATCGTGGATTTTATTAGGTTTTCTATGTGCTTAAAAAAGTTTTACATAAAATGAAAGTTTTTCCATTTTAATATTAAATTAATTGATGTTAAATACCAATATGGTCAGTTTTTATATTTCACAAAATCGTGGATTTTACAGATAAACTTGTACTCTTCACTTTCATTGATATCATTGTAATATTTTAATGGATTTTTATTGTAATCAAACTCTGACCCAATACGACTATATGTTTAATACTCAGAATTATCATATAAATTCAAAATATTATAATATAAGCATTTATGCGAAAAGGTAAGGATAAGGGAAAACAATTTTTGTTCCATTAAAATAACATGGAGTTGATATTTGACAAACAATATTTTCAGTTCTATGTCGAATTTTCAAATGCAACCTCCAGCACGACATGCCGTTATATTACATTTATTTACAGAAAAATAAATTTGAATACAGATTTGTCCAAAAGAAACCATTAAAAATAGAATAAATGATGTCATATTTTAACCCAGCAGTTCAATACATAAATTAAACAATATCATCAGTGCCTGTTTTATAGATAAAAAGGTTTATATCTCCCTGAAGGTTAATTTGTCAGCCAAAATTCTATAAGTTGATTAGTTTTAAAAAAATTATTTAAAATACTCATTAAAAGTTAGTAACATTAACAATAGTGGGAACTTCAACACGGTGAAACGACCGTAATGCAGTGAAAGTGTTAAACACCCTTATTAGCGATGTTGCGGCCGAATTTTTCATCTCTTAAACGTGAACATCGAACGTCGAGTTCCGCTATCTTGTAAGCAGCGCTCGACGTTCGATGTTCACGTTTAATTAAGAGATGGAAACTTCGGGCACAACCTTTCTGTTGAAAATTGCAAGTAACGTCAGGTGGTATGAATTAAATTAATCACTTTAGTTTAATGCACAGCATATACAATATTTTAAACTGACTACTTTAGTAAAATTCTTTTATATTTATTTATTTAGACATACTGGGAAGAACCCATGATGCGGAGAATACAAAACTCATTACATATACATTACAAAACAAAGAAATATTACAATCCATAAGTTATTACAAAGAAAATTAACATATACCTAAAAAATTATACAAAGTTAAAGTTATACAAAAAATATAATTTATATAAAAAAAAATATTTAAACAAAAAATCCAGATATAAAAGAACACAAAATAATGGGAACAATTATCCAAAATAAAACAACATTATGTACAAAAATTAATTACACCCGCCTATAAAAAATAAGATTAAGTCATTTCGTGAAAATGTGGATAGTCTCCCAAAACTTCTTAGCCACGAACGCACTTTTAAAGCAAAAAAAAAAACCAAATGCCATCTTTTCGCAAAATCGAATACTCCAATATGCAAAACCAAACAAAAATGTACGTCACACCCCGTACAAAGGTTCACAAAATTCTCAAACGGAATAATAGAGATACCAAAANCTTAGCCACGAACGCACTTTTAAAGCAAAAAAAAAAACCAAATGCCATCTTTTCGCAAAATCGAATACTCCAATATGCAAAACCAAACAAAAATGTACGTCACACCCCGTACAAAGGTTCACAAAATTCTCAAACGGAATAATAGAGATACCAAAAGCACGTTCACGAATTGTTTCTAAATTAGTAGACATAGGTATCACGCGAAAAGCATCCAATAGCTAATCACCCTGATAACATATACAAATTTTTCTACGATAATTCTATAAGAGAAAAAACATAAAGTTCTCTCGTCAAAATGTGGATAGTCTCCACAAATTCTTTTATATAATCTATGGGTCAATGTTTTCTATAGTTTTTAGAACGTAATTTGTGAAATTATAATCAGAAACGGTGCTTCAAAGTGTTTTCTTTCGGGACACATTTTAAGTTAATAATAATTTTAATTGATTTTTTAAACTCGTTTTATGCTAACAAATATGTCATTCTGACCGAACGATTGCCAAATTGACATTATTGCAGTGCGTTGTTGGTTTTTTATTATACAAAATTTATAGTGGATTTTAAAATCTGTTATTATTTTTTTTAAATGCAATCAGATAAGGTAAGTAAAATGTTAAATATGTTTTTAGAGATTTTACTTATATTCCAAATTGTAACAAGAGAAAAATTTTAAAATTTCAATATAATAACGAAAAAATACATATATATTACTATTATGTTTTGATATACCTAGAAAATATTTCTGAAAAAATTAATGATTAAATAAATAATTTGTAATCATTTAGTAAAACGTATATTTGTTTTTAAAGGATAAAAACAGAACACATCAGTGTACTGTATGTAGAAAAACAGTTCGTTCAAAATCACTGCTAGATAAGCACATGAGAAGTCACAACCGTGACTTCTTATGTGATCATCTAACAGCACTTTTAAACCCCATAAAAGTCCTCCCTTTTGGGAGGACTTTTATGGGGTTCAAAAGTCCTCCCTTTTGGGAGGACGTTTATGGGGAACTGGCTTCCTATTTAGTCGTTATCGGCAAGCAGAAAACCCGGAAAACTCCAAGCAGCCAGCCTGTCCGATCGCGGTGCGAACCCACGACCGAACTCGCAGTGTTTAGGGTACGAAGACCGCTCGGCCACTGGTCGACACATAAACATTATATAAAATGAAATACATCGATTTTATTAAATTAAAGTTTAAATTATATTTCGATAAATTACATAATAAATTAATTAATCATTATAAAAAATGGTAATTTTCAGTGAAAAATTAAGAAACTAATCGCTATATCATATTTGTAAATATCGTAAATATTAATTATCAAATAAGTTTTTTTTCTATAACCTTTATGTAAGATTTATAGAAAATATAAAAAAGACACACAAGATTTATTAAAANTTTTTAACAATGCTGCTATATGTAGGGAGTAAAGGGACACTTTGACTAGTTTTATCTTCAATTCTTTCTAATTTTTCAAGTACAGCTCTCTGTACATCCATGTTATCCTTAGGTAGGGATAGACATGCAGTCTTTTCCTCAATCTCCTTCAGTTTCTCTATTACGGCCTTTTGATTGTTTATAATATTAGCAGCTGAGTCCAGATTAAACATACTATTATCAATTCTGTCTAGTTTCTCTAGTATGTGTTTTCGATTATCAACAATGATATCAGGACAAATGTATTTCTTTAGGTCATCTTTATTAGCTAAGGTTGCAAGCTTTCTTACTAATATGTCTGACGACTCAGTATCTGTAATAATATTTGAGATAGTGTCTTCTGCTAAATTAATAATTTTATCAAATTGATCCAATACAAATTTTATGTGTTTTGTAGTTTCAAATTTACCTTTTGGATTTGCTAAAGCATATTCTTTTAGTTCCTCCAAGATACAATTTGCAGCTGTATGGAAAGTCTCAATTATTGCAGACCCCATCATGTATTAGGTTAAAAGAAAATTACGTTTTATAAAATTATCATATACATATAGACACTTAAAATACCGTCTTTCCACTTATATAGTGCGTAACTATGGACAGAGGTCAATGACCTTAGCCTTGGAAACGGAAATGAGATAGATTCTGATTTTGGAACTCAAAACTAAAATGGCCATAATTTAAAAACTAACAAAGATATCTTAACCAATATTTCAGAGAAAGTTACAGATAATGTCCTTAAAGAAACACCCAAAGTAAATTGGGTTCAGATACTCCGGAAACGAGATAACCGCGTTCCATGCTATACCGGAAGTAAGCCGTTATTTTAGCAAAAATCCTAGACGGTCTGTCGTCATATGCTCTGACAGTAAGTCCGCCATACAGGAGATAGGCAATATCTCCTTCTCGTCCCCGGAACTTCTTATTGATATCGCGGACAATATTAGTCAACATTCCAAACCCATAGAAATCAGGTGGACCCCTGGCCACGTGGGAATTGATATCAACGAGGCGGCGGACAAAGCCGCGAGAACAGATACCCCTTCAGGCTCTTGGCGTGGGTCACTTATGGCCCGCGACTTAATCCGGGAGTATAGAGAAAAACAAAAAATACAGATCACAGAATCGTGGTCAGAACACTTGCGTAATAAGGGTCGAGACCACCTCAGACTTTCGCCCCCTGGCNTTACAACAAGAAAGTACGTAAAAAAACTTTCTGAAAATAATTTGTTAAGTATTAAAAGAATATTATAATGTAAAAAAAGATAATTTAGTTTATAGAAAAAATTTTAAACTCAACAAATCGCTGAGCAGATATGTCTGAGTAAATATTTAAATTATTCTTGTAAGTAATTTCATTATGTAACTTTCATTTTACAACAATTCAGAGTTGTTCATGAAAAATGATATACAGTAGACCCCCTATAACACGGGTTTTTATAACGTAGATTCCTATAACGCGGCGAAAAAATTGCGACGGTATTCGTATAAAGACGCTAAAAGGGACTCGTAAAACGCGGTAAAACGTCATCGCCAACTCGTCATAGCGGACAAGCAGCCGAACTACTTTCCGCCGTGAAGCGCCACGCTACGGAGAGTTTAGGCGAGTAAGTTGAGTTTACTATCGTCTGTACAGTATGTAAATTAGGTACCGTAAGTCTAATACAGTCAGTTGATATGTTTCACGAAATCGTGAATTTTATTATGTTTTACACACGGGCACGTACTCTTGACTTTCACTGGCATCATTCTAATATTTTCATGGATTTTTATTCTGATCAATCTCTGACTCAATTCGACTATATACTCAGACTATATATACTATATACTCAGAATTATCATATAATACAAAATATTTTAGACAGATAATTATAAACTATAGAAAGCATAAAATTGATGTCAGTTATGGTTCTATATTATATAGAATTTTTATGATTATAGCTTTCAATATAAACGTATTTTAGCGATTTGTCAATTTGAGTCCATGTCAAGGATATTGTAAGCTTTTTTTCATTGATGTTCTGAAAAATACAATTATATGTGTTTAAATTCTAGGTTGTTCTGGAACCATAGGTAGTATCGCAGGTTTTATTAATACATAACAGTTTTCATGAGAAATTACAATTTTTTTTTCAGAGAATTTATAGCTAACATTTGATTTACTGTATTAATAAAGATTTGTGATGTGAAAACGTTATTTGTTGATTGTTTTGTTGGATATCTTACATCACTGTTTTTCAACCTGTAAGTCGCGACTCCCAGGTGGGTCGCGAAGCCTTACACGGAGGGTCGCGGGTAAAAGAAAAAGACAAGTGTTTGTAGGTCCTACACTACATTAAAAAAACTACAATTTCAGCGAGAAGGCTGTACCTGTTTTTTATACAGTACAGTTGGTGTTTTCATTGAGATTTAGGTCCGAATGATGGGTGTCGCCTGGGAGGGGCCTGGGAAATGATTGCTGAAAAAGTGTTAAGCTGACTTGTAAAAAAAAAGTAATAAGTAGAGTAGTAGAAGTGAAAATCCCTCATCCTAAAAAAAAACAAAGGTCAACAGCACTCCGAACCCGATGTTATTATAAGAAGGAAGTAACATATAGTACTATATGTCTTAAGTTATTGTCGATTCTCCTCAAATTCTCATATTAGTCATCAACAGTAATTTCTCTCAACAGAAAGAAAATTAAATACATAATTTTTAAAATCACTGATATAGTTTTAATATGGCCCTAAAGGGGTCGCCAGAATTTTTTAACTTGTAAAGGGGTCGCGTATTTAAAAAGGTTGAAAAACACTGTCTGACATAAATGAAAGTTTCAAACATAAACAGATTTTAGTTTCAACAACACATCAAATTATTTTTCATTCTGTTTTTCGTTTCAAAGTTACTAAAATGTCAATGTTATTTTTTTACTCTTTTTGGACTAATGTCCTTTTTAACATATAAACACTTTCGTCAGGTCGGATTTTTATAATTTTATTTGAACATTTTAGGTTATACAGTCAGGCTGTTATCTAAAATCGATAGTCTGAGATAAAAAATAATCGTCGCTAAAATATTCAATTCAATTTAATTCAATTCTTCATTATTTGAACCTTGGTTCGTTACAAGGCAGTTACAAAAATCTGAAACTAGTGCAACATAATTAAATAATATAATAGATTAATACAAAATATTACAAAACAAAATACATACTGTGATACACAAATCTGAAGTTAGTACAATTTACAACTTAACGTAATAGTCTAGAGCAAAATAACACAAAGTGAAATACACAAAAATAATCATTTTTATAAAAACGCGATATTATTATTTCTGTGCGGAATTTGAATCTTATCAAATACTTTTTCTGCTTGCTTCAAATTTTGTACAATAAAAAAATCAAATAATAGTTTAATGTCCATAAACAAATAAACCTCACACCTAAAAGTACTTTTGACACTACAATATAATTGAGAATGTTTGTATTGTGTGTATAAAGAAATTTCGTACAAGATGGGACTTATATAAACATATGAGGGTTTATACAGGTGAAAAACCGTTTGAATGCGTTATTTGCTAATATATANGCTTCACCAGACTGTCCACATTGTGGTGCTCAGGAGACATCCGCACATTTTTGGTTGACGTGCCCAAGATATACGGAAGCCCAACAAGAACTCTCTTGTACTCTAAAGATCGATCTCACAATCATCCAGACTTTAACACCCATATATTGGTCAAGAACAGACCTCTCACCTAGACAGCACGTGCAGGCTCTCGAACGTTACGTAGCAAGCACACATCGATTTGACTAATTGCAGAGAATAGTACATCGGAGAAAAAATGACCAGCCAGAATCTTCATATCAGAGAAGGAAAGAAAGAAAGAAAGAAAGAAAAAATTAATTTAAAATACTTATTAAAACTTATTAACATTAACAATAGTAGGAACTTCCACACTGCGAAACTTAATGCAATTAAAGTGTTAAACACCCTTATTGATAATTGCAAGTAATGTCAGGTGCTATGAATAAAATTAATTACTTTAGTTTTATGCGCAGCATATTTTTCACTCATTACTTTAGTAAAATTTTTTATATAGTTTATAGTTCAATGATTTCTATAATTTTTAGAACATAATTNCGGCCATAAAAATTATTTTATTATCAGAAATCGCGCCCTCCGTTTGGTGCGCTGCTCCGCGACGAAAACAAGCTTAAGCAATGGCATCGTCGAACGGTGCACACTCGGTAAGTAATCCTACAATTTTTTGTTTATAGCATAGTTTATACGGATTACTCACATACTTCGGAAATGTTGAGTCGAATTAGTCTAGAATCGATTAATTTTATGGAAGAAAACCTTTGAAACAGCCGTAGTCCGTAAAGTGTATACGTGTCGGGCTGTGATTGGCAAGGACTCGTACGAAATGGATTCGTAAAGAACGGAACGTATATACCGTGTTATAGGGGGGCCGACTGTATTCGAATATACAATAGCAATCTTATATTTTTTTTTCACGTGAAGTATAGAAATTTGTAATAAGATACATAATGCGGCTATAATAAAATATTGTGCGATNTAGGGGGGCCGACTGTATTCGAATATACAATAGCAATCTTATATTTTTTTTTCACGTGAAGTATAGAAATTTGTAATAAGATACATAATGCGGCTATAATAAAATATTGTTCGATTATTTTCATATAATTAAAATTAATACGTACTTATTTTTAAAAAATACGATGATAAACGGCGCATCCACCGCTTCCAATGATGACACGCTACTGGTAACCTGTATTTCAATGGACGTTCTTCAGAATGTATTTTTTTTTTCTTTTAAATTTCCAGACTGTGAGAATTTCTATATTTAGATATATAGAAATTCTCACTTTAAAAGAAAAAAAAATACATTCTGAAGAACGTCCATTGAAATGCAACTACAAAGCTTGTGGATACAGAGCAAAAACAAAAGTTACTTTGATAAAACATGTTAATCGAATACATGTAAAAGTAAGAGCTTCTGAAATTATGATCGTCAGAATTACGTTTATGTGTATATTTTTATATTAATTCGATAAATATTTACGAAATAAAATATACGAAATTTAGTAAAATAAAGTATAAAATATAATACTATGGTAAATTAATTATTACAGTAGAGCATCGATTATCCGACTCAATTGGGGACTGCGGTTGGTCGGATAACTGAAAAAACGAATAACCGAAAAATATGAAAAAATACATTATTAGTTTAGTATATTACTATATCGCTTGTAATTAGTATATTAGTATATCGCTATTAACCTATTTCGCGTTTAATTTTCATCGATGTTAAGGCTAACAAAATTTTTTTAAAATAATAATCGTCGCTATTGTATCGTTAAAAGTTAGAAAATTAAGTTTCGTTTAAATACTGGCTCCCTTTCATGGTCGAGCCACTGTTGCCAGCTAAAACACGTAAAAATAATATTAAAGTAGCCAAGACAGCCAAATATTGTAGCGCCACATCACTAGCGGACATTTGAATTTGTCGACTTGAACACGGTCGGTTAACTGATGTGACGGTTGATAGGGGGTCGGATAATCGATGCTTCACTGTATAAATAAAAGTGATTGTTTAAAGTGAAAATATTAAATAATACACTTGTTATGTCTTATTTGTCAAAATCGTTAATATTAATTATGAAATAACTGCTCCTTCAATAAGCGTACAAAATGTACACAAATGTGACAATGCCGAAGGGTTTCCCTATACTTCGCCACCACGGGACCAAAGGGTCGACATCGCGTCAGCGAAGACTGCAATGACAAATTCGTCGGGACTAACACTACTGTGTCTTCTGGGTAGACACAGAGACAGATACATTCGCAGGTACACACAAGCAGTCATGTCTGTGGAAACTTAGTGTTGGAATGGAGACAGAGAGAGATACCCAGAAGAAGTGCACTTCAAAAAGCTTTTCATTTAACAATTACCGGTTTATTCAGAGAGGCTTTTCACTAACTGGAGTAACCATCGAGGGGGAAGCTTATCATATCAGGAGAGAGAGTTTACAAATGTTTCGCGTGACGACAAATACCTGGAGTTCGAGTAGATCCTTGATGTAGGTTCGTGCTTTGGCCGTCGAAAGAGGTTCTGGATTTAAATGAGTTCGGGTTCTAGTTCAAGTTCCGGTTAAGTTCAGTTGCTACGAAAGGGTCAAGAAGCGGCGAAGGTGAGACGCACACACCTGCATATAAAAGTTTACACTCGCTGACAGGAAAAAGCCTTTTTTGTCATTGTCCTTTCCTGTTTATAGTGGGTCTCTCCTGCGGTTTTCCCATGACTCTACCTAAAGTTTTAGTACTTCGGGCCCAATGATCGAGTTTCACTCGTTACTTCCGAGTGACGAGTGACTTTTGAGAGTCACTTTCAACAAGGAACTAAGTCAGTGGAAAACATTTTAATCGCTAAGTTGATCAATAATTTTTTTCGAAATAAAAAATTATCTTATTCCGAAGAACAAAATGTTGCAATAATTTATAATGATTTTATAATAAAGTTTTCCCGTAAATGCGGTTTTCACACAAAATAAAATAATTCACAAGATACATTAAAATTTCACTTCAGTTTTAAAATAGTAATAAGTTATATCATATTTCTTTTTTAATGTGTAATAAATACCTAATGCAACTAATAAATTATATGATACTTAAATTCCACGAAGGAAATTGATAACAAAAAATCATAAATGTGATAAATACAGAAAAAGTTTTGGATGGTCATCTGGTTTGACATTGCACTTAATATCTCATAAAAAAATACGATTATTCTCTTGTGATATTTGTAAGAAAACGTTAAAATATAAATATAAAAAAGTTCATCCACAGAAGTAAACCGATTTTTTTCCAAAATAAGTAAAGAAATTTATCTTAAAGTAATCTTACAAAAATTACTTCAATATTATAATATAAGAAAAGTTATTTAGCTTGTAAAAAAAAAAACACATTTCGTATCAAATGCCGCTCATCAATTTTTATTTTATGATAAAACTACATATAAATATTACAGAACAAATTAAGACGTATATTTTACATACACGTAAAAGTTTCAAAAAGCTTAAAATTACCTGTAATGTAACTAATGATAACTAATAAAGTAAGTTAAAACTATCAAAACGAAAACGAATAAATAAATATAACCACATGACACTGATGCTACAAACAATGCAAATGGAGACTCTTCATTGACTTTTCGAAGGTGAGCCTTAAAGCTATTTTTTACTGTAGATCTGTGTTTTTCAACCTGTGGGTCGCGACACCCAGGGGGTCACAAAGCCTTACACGGGGAGTCGCGGGTAAAAGAAAAAGAAGTGTTTGTAGGTTTTTACACTACAATAAAATACCTACAATTTCAGTGAGAAGGCTGTGCCTGTTTATTTTACAGTACAATTGGTTTTTCGATCGATATTTAGGTCTCAACAGAAAGAAAATTAAATACGTAGTTTTTAAAATCACTGAAATAGTTTTAATATGGCCCTGGGGGGTCGCCAGAATTTTATAACTTGTAAAAGGGTCGCGTATTCAAGAAGGTTGAAAAACACTGCTGTAGTGTAACAAAAGCTTTCTATTCATATTGGCCATGCAAAGTATCATACAAAAACATGAAGCAACTTCTTGCAAATGTAAATTATCAAGAACATAAATCGAAGATGTGTTGTAATTTCAAAGTTACAGCATTATTACTTGGACTTCAGCTGGGATGTACGAAGTACTGTTGTTTTCTCTATGAGAAGGATAGCAGAGACCGAGTAGTACATTTTAAAAGAAAAAACTGATCATAAAGAAAACCCTTTGAACCTAAATCAAAAAATGTTTTTTTCTGAACTGTTAGTAAAACGGAGTTCGATCATATAATCGTTGCCTATATAATTAGAACTTATGAAAAACTTTATGATATCCATGGATTGAAATGGCCCAGAATTTAATGTTTTAGAGAGACATTTCCAAAGGTTAGTGAAGTAAAAGTAAGAGGGGATATTTGTAGGTCCACAGATTTCCAAGCTTCTCAAAACAACGCACGTTGATAGCGTTATAATAGTTACTGAAAAAGAAGCTTTTTTTGTACAATTACATAATAAATCGCTAGCTATAATATAAGGGCTAAAATTAAAAATAAAATTATAAAAACTTACTTGGTGAAATAAAATGTGTGGTGGATATACATATCTGGTAAAAAATATTCTTCAATTGTATGAATATATTTTTAAAGAAAATTATAATTAAATATATCTTTGTAATAAAACATACATAAAAATAAAATAAAATGTTCTTTACTCTTTAAATCTTAATCACTTAGTCAAATAGATCCCTACGAGTGGAATCAGAGACGGTCCTGCTAGGTGTGCGGTGTGTGCATGCACGTGAGCTGCCGAATCCCGAGGGTGCCGATACCGGTTAATGTCAAATGCCTCTTTTGTCGCATCACTAGTATATCTCAAAAGACGGGACAGGGTTCTTGTAAATTTGAAACGTTTCTCAGCATAGCTGTAAAAATCTTAATATGTTAAATGTAATAGTCATTTGTTTTTTAACTAATTCGTTTTAGGACCAAGTGTCCACGGAAATTTCCAAAATTTACAACTTTTAGTCACTTTCATTGAACTGGAAAAATTTCTGTTTATATTACGTCTAATATTACGAAGAAATCAGTCCCACTGTACTCGGCTAGAGATTGGGTCGGTTAATCTTTTAAGTAAATTCCGGCTCTTTCAGCAGGGTTTTATTTATGTCCCAAATGCCCGAATATCTTAATTATTTAACTACTTCTTAAGTAGAAATAAGTCGAAACCAGTTACTTTATACTCGAATATTTGTAGTCTCGGAAAAAAAGTGAAAAAAAACAAATTTTTATGACAACGGATACATAAATCGTAGATTTAAGAAAAATAAATTCTAGAGCTTTTTCTGTACCTCGTGTATCTCTCTCATTCATTAAATTTATTGTAAATTATGCTACCAAAGTAACGGTTAATTTTTTAACATTTTACAAGAATTGTACACGTTTTTTTTCTACATCGCCTTATTGATGGGACATACGAAATCGTAATATCACTGGTTTAAGATTGAAATCCGTAAGTAATATAACATGGGAAAGCAGAATAAATATATAAAATATTTTAATCGTTTTTTTTAAACTTTTGTCAACTGTACAGAACTATTATAAAAACATACCCGTAAATTCTTTTCGGTTGAGTTAAGTTATAAATCTACTCGTAATTCATATAATCGGGCGAGGGCGGCCAAATATCTAGCGAACAGGCGGCTAACAGCCCAGAACCGAATTGGAATAGAATTGGAAGCGTTATATGTGTAGCATCCATCCAAGCTCCTAGGCTTCCATCAGCTAAATCGGGTGAGATTCGTGCTCTGTAAAGAGCATGCGCGAATGTGGCTGTTTGGAAGCTGTCAATACGACGCTTCCACTCTGACACTAATATTCGAATATTCAAAAGCGATCTTATCGTTTTTTTCACGTGTAGTATAGAAATTTGTAATAAGATACATAATGCGGCTATAATAAAATATTGTTCGATTACTTTCATATAATTAAAATTAATATGTATTTATTTTTTAGAAAATACAAGGGAAGCGACGCTTCCACCGCTTCCAATGACTGCATGCCACTGGTTGTCTCTCAAGTTTAATTTGTCAGCCTATACTATTTAAGTTGATTAATTTTAAAAAACCTTCTTCGAATGATGTATACCGTGATGTGCCCAATGGCAACCTTCGATGCTAACCTGCTGGATGGCGCGCCACCCACTACAATTCAACGTATTGAAAAACCACTCCACACTGTCCTCCTATCGCATTGGGCGTCCCTAAAATCACCCCAATCATCTCGCTATACACTGAAACGTCTTTTATACCAATGCATCTCAGGCTCCGCCAAAAGGCGTTGGCAAGTGCCATCACCCACATCTCTAGGGGCTCGCATAGCCCACTGCACCCGCTTTTTCAAATGGCACATGGCTTGAATTACTATCGCTGGCGTCCGTATCAGAGACCGTATATACACAGAATAATATCCCTTATAAGTCAGGAGGGCCTCCCGATATCCCACCTATATCGGCAGAAACATACTCCGACCAACGTGGCCCAGGTTTATCCTTACTTACGCCTAGAAGAGCTTATAAGATTTCCTTCAGAACCCCCAGAAATTGCATGCTCACGATTCCGAGAGATGCAATTGTCAATCTGGCAGGGAAGGATCCTTATAGGGGCGGATGCCTCCAAGTCAAGGATCCGCACGTCGATAGGGATTGTCCTCCCGGACCACAACATCAGGAAGACCTGGCTGTTACATAATTCTTGCAGCTTATACGGGGCAGAAGCCCTGGGTATAAAACGGGCGCTACACCTAAGCTCAAGCCTAGACGGTCCGTCAGTCATATACTCTGACAGTAAGTCCGCCATACAGGAGATAGGCAATATCTCCTTCTCGTCCCCGGAACTTCTTATTGATATCGCGGACAATATTAGTCAACATTCCAAACCCACAGAAATCAGGTGGACCCCTGGCCACGTGGGAATTGATATCAACGAGGCGGCGGACAAAGCCGCGAGAACAGATACCCCTTCAGGCTCTTGGCGTGGGTCACTTATGGCCCGCAACTTAATCCGGGAGTATAGAGAAAAACAAAAAATACAGATCACAGAATCGTGGTCAGAACACTTGCGTAATAAGGGTCGAGACCACCTCAGACTTTCGCCCCCTGGCCTTACAGGCACGCTACTTCAAGGAATACGGAGACCCTTTTGGCCCGCCTGAGAACTGATACTGCCCCTCATAACGGGTTTCTCTGTTCTAGAAACCTACGTGCTTCACCAGACTGTCCACATTGTGGTGCTCAGGAGACATCCGCACATTTTTGGTTGACGTGCCCAAGATATACGGAAGCCCAACAAGAACTCTCTTGTACTCTAAAGATCGATCTCACAATCATCCAGACTTTAACACCCATATATTGGTCAAGAACAGACCTCTCACCTAGACAGCACGTGCAGGCTCTCGAACGTTACGTAGCAAGCACACATCGATTTGACTAATTGCAGAGAATAGTACATCGGAGAAAAAATGACCAGCCAGAATCTTCATATCAGAGAAGGAAAGAAAGAAAGAAAGAAAGAAAAAATTAATTTAAAATACTTATTAAAACTTATTAACATTAACAATAGTAAGAACTTCCACACTGCGAAACTTAATGCAATTAAAGTGTTAAACACCCTTATTGATAATTGCAAGTAATGTCAGGTGCTATGAATAAAATTAATTACTTTAGTTTTATGCGCAGCATATTTTTCACTCATTACTTTAGTAAAATTTTTTATATAGTTTATAGTTCAATGATTTCTATAATTTTTAGAACATAATTCATGAAATTATCATCAGAAATGATGCGTCAAACTTTCAGGACACATTTTAAGATAATAATAATTTTAATTGATATTAAACTCGTTTTATGGTAACAAATATTTCGTTCTGACAGAACAATTGTCGAATTTACATTATTGCAATGCGTTGTTAGTTTCTTATTATTCAAAATTTATAAGGCGAATTTAAAAATTTGTTATTATTTCTTTAAATGCAATCAGATAAAGTGAGTACAGCGTTCAATCTGTTTTTTTTTTTTTTGAGACATTACTTATATTTGGCAAACCCTTCTATTCGAAACTGTAACAAGAGAAATATTTTAAAATTTTAATGTAATATCGAAAAAATAAATATATTTTACTATTATGCTTCCATATAACTAAAAAATATTTCTTAAAAAATTAATGAATAACTTAATCATTTATAATCATTTACAAAACGTCTATTTGTTTTTAAAGGATAAAAACAGAACACATCAGTGTACTGTATGTAAAAAAACATTTCGTTCAAAAGCACTGTTAGATGATCACATGAGAAGTCACACCGGTGAGAAACCATTTAAATGCAGTATTTGCGGAAAACAATTCGCCCATCGTAGAAATTTAATAGTACACAAAATAATACATTCTGAAGAAACACCATTCAAATGCAAGTACTGTGACTTCGCTACGAAATGGAAACAAAGTTTAATGAAACATTTCATGAGAGATCATCCACACTCAAACCCGTCTGAAGTTATGACTGTAAGAATTATGTTTATGTTTATTTTTTGTATTTAATTCGATAAACATTTTATAAAATAAAATACATCGGTTTATCGGTTTATTGAATTAAAGTTTAAATTATATTTCGATATAAAAAATTTAATTAATCATTATAAATGAAAATGGTAATTTTCATTGAAAAAATTAAGAAAATACTTGCTATATCTTATTTGTAAATATCGTAAATATTAATTATTAAATAAGTTCTTTTTTCTATAAGCTTTTTCTAAGATTTATAGATAATATAGAAAAAACACAAGGTGTATTAAAATTAAACTTTTTTTTTATAATACTAGTACTTATGTTTTCATTTTTAATCTGCAATAAATAATTTACTTTCTTTACAAATTTTACGAAAATTAGATTCCACCAAAAAAATCGAAAAAAGTTTATAAATGTGATTCCTGCGGAAACAGTTATTCGTATTTATCTCTTTTAATAAGGCATCAGAAATCACATTCCAATGAACGACCGTTTTCATGTAATATTTGCAACAAAACATTCAAATATAATTGTGATTTAATTGTACATAGAAAAAAAGTACATCCTCAACAAGAAACTGAATCTTTTTACAAAGTACGTAAAAAAATTGTCTGAAATTAATTTGTTAAGTATTACTAGAGTATTAAAATGTACATAAGATAATTTTGTTTATGGAAAAAATTTGAAATCGCTGAGCAGATTTGTCTGAGTAATATTTAAATTATTCTTGTAAGTAATTTCATTCTGTAACTTTCGTTTTACAACAATTCAGAGTTGTTCATAAAAAATGATATATTTGCGTTTAAAACGATAATTTTCAATTTAATCTTTGAGCCATTGGATAATCAGCAAGCAACATCCTTTACATATTTCTATTATTTCATGCTTACATAATGACACGATTAAAATTACACTAAACATTGAAATTACAAATTATTAATTGTCTATCTGTTGAGTTTGATTTACTCTTGTTGTTTATAATTAAAGATAATTTATCAGTAAAATTGAAATGATAAAATTCCATTATTATCCAGTTAATTGTCTGCATTAATATTCGAATTAGTATTCGAGGGTAACTACACTTTAAAACATTTTTTTGACAAATTTTATCGTTGTANTTTGCAAGAAAACATTCAAATATAATTGTGATTTAATTGTACATAGAAAAAAAGTACATCCTCAACAAGAAACTGAATCATTTTACAAAGTACGTAAAAAAATTGTCTGAAATTAATTTGTTAAGTATTACTAGAGTATTAAAATGTACATAAGATAATTTTGTTTATGGAAAAAATTTGAAATCGCTGAGCAGATTTGTCTGAGTAATATTTAAATTATTCTTGTAAGTAATTTCATTCTGTAACTTTCGTTTTACAACAATTCAGAGTTGTTCATAAAAAATGATATATTTGCGTTTAAAACGATAATTTTCAATTTAATCTTTGAGCCATTGGATAATCAGCAAGCAACATCCTTTACATATTTCTATTATTTCATGTTTACATAATGACACGATTAAAATTACACTAAACATTGAAATTACAAATTATTAATTGTCTATCTGTTGAGTTTGATTTACTCTTGTTGTTTATAATTAAAGATAATTTATCAGTAAAATTGAAATGATAAAATTCCATTATTATCCAGTTAATTGTCTGCATTAATATTCGAATTAGTATTCGAGGGTAACTACACTTTAAAACATTTTTTTGACAAATTTTATCGTTGTAATTATTTTTAACTATATATTTTTTACGTAAGTGTTTTTTATAATCATGTTCGATTTTACAAAAAAATTTTTTTTCAAAAATGATGCCAGAAAAAACATGAAATTTTAAATATTTAAAAAGTTTTAATCTGATTTATATTAAACGCTAATTATGTCAATTTTTATGAATTTAAGAAATTAACATTTATTTAATTGAATTCCTTTATATTATATTTATTTGTTGAAGAGCACAGTACATGGGAATAAAGTGCAAGCAGACTATCTTCAAACACCATCAACAAGTGCTCAAGCAAGACAGTCAAATGATCCTGAAGAAGAAGCTTCAGAAGAAATTATTTTTACACCAAGAGAAGCTGAAGAATTTCTTGAACATTTTGACATCGATTTAGAAATTAAAAAGTTTGAAACATCTTCTCAACTTGAATTGTTTTCAGAAGTGGAAACTGAAGAAATTAAATACATATGTCAATTTTGTGGACAACAATTTTCTGACGAAATTTTTTTAAATGAACACAAAAGACAATTTCATCAATCTAATTAATTTCGGACATTTAACTTTGGGCCTATATCACTTTATGAAGATACAGAAGATTATAAACGCTTTTATTATTAATAAATAATGAANGTTAAAAGTTAGAAAATTAAGTTTCGTTTAAATACTGGCTCCCTTTCATGGTCGAGCCACTGTTGCCAGCTAAAACACGTAAAAATAATATTAAAGTAGCCAAGACAGCCAAATATTGTAGCGCCACATCACTAGCGGACATTTGAATTTGTCGACTTGAACACGGTCGGTTAACTGATGTGACGGTTGATAGGGGGTCGGATAATCGATGCTTCACTGTATAAATAAAAGTGATTGTTTAAAGTGAAAATATTAAATAATACACTTGTTATGTCTTATTTGTCAAAATCGTTAATATTAATTATGAAATAACTGCTCCTTCAATAAGCGTACAAAATGTACACAAATGTGACAATGCCGAAGGGTTTCCCTATACTTCGCCACCACGGGACCAAAGGGTCGACATCGCGTCAGCGAAGACTGCAATGACAAATTCGTCGGGACTAACACTACTGTGTCTTCTGGGTAGACACAGAGACAGATACATTCGCAGGTACACACAAGCAGTCATGTCTGTGGAAACTTAGTGTTGGAATGGAGACAGAGAGAGATACCCAGAAGAAGTGCACTTCAAAAAGCTTTTCATTTAACAATTACCGGTTTATTCAGAGAGGCTTTTCACTAACTGGAGTAACCATCGAGGGGGAAGCTTATCATATCAGGAGAGAGAGTTTACAAATGTTTCGCGTGACGACAAATACCTGGAGTTCGAGTAGATCCTTGATGTAGGTTCGTGCTTTGGCCGTCGAAAGAGGTTCTGGATTTAAATGAGTTCGGGTTCTAGTTCAAGTTCCGGTTAAGTTCAGTTGCTACGAAAGGGTCAAGAAGCGGCGAAGGTGAGACGCACACACCTGCATATAAAAGTTTACACTCGCTGACAGGAAAAAGCCTTTTTTGTCATTGTCCTTTCCTGTTTATAGTGGGTCTCTCCTGCGGTTTTCCCATGACTCTACCTAAAGTTTTAGTACTTCGGGCCCAATGATCGAGTTTCACTCGTTACTTCCGAGTGACGAGTGACTTTTGAGAGTCACTTTCAACAAGGAACTAAGTCAGTGGAAAACATTTTAATCGCTAAGTTGATCAATAATTTTTTTCGAAATAAAAAATTATCTTATTCCGAAGAACAAAATGTTGCAATAATTTATAATGATTTTATAATAAAGTTTTCCCGTAAATGCGGTTTTCACACAAAATAAAATAATTCACAAGATACATTAAAATTTCACTTCAGTTTTAAAATAGTAATAAGTTATATCATATTTCTTTTTTAATGTGTAATAAATACCTAATGCAACTAATAAATTATATGATACTTAAATTCCACGAAGGAAATTGATAACAAAAAATCATAAATGTGATAAATACAGAAAAAGTTTTGGATGGTCATCTGGTTTGACATTGCACTTAATATCTCATAAAAAAATACGATTATTCTCTTGTGATATTTGTAAGAAAACGTTAAAATATAAATATAAAAAAGTTCATCCACAGAAGTAAACCGATTTTTTTCCAAAATAAGTAAAGAAATTTATCTTAAAGTAATCTTACAAAAATTACTTCAATATTATAATATAAGAAAAGTTATTTAGCTTGTAAAAAAAAAAACACATTTCGTATCAAATGCCGCTCATCAATTTTTATTTTATGATAAAACTACATATAAATATTACAGAACAAATTAAGACGTATATTTTACATACACGTAAAAGTTTCAAAAAGCTTAAAATTACCTGTAATGTAACTAATGATAACTAATAAAGTAAGTTAAAACTATCAAAACGAAAACGAATAAATAAATATAACCACATGACACTGATGCTACAAACAATGCAAATGGAGACTCTTCATTGACTTTTCGAAGGTGAGCCTTAAAGCTATTTTTTACTGTAGATCTGTGTTTTTCAACCTGTGGGTCGCGACACCCAGGGGGTCACAAAGCCTTACACGGGGAGTCGCGGGTAAAAGAAAAAGAAGTGTTTGTAGGTTTTTACACTACAATAAAATACCTACAATTTCAGTGAGAAGGCTGTGCCTGTTTATTTTACAGTACAATTGGTTTTTCGATCGATATTTAGGTCTCA
This sequence comes from Centruroides sculpturatus, assembly GCF_000671375.1. Classification (NCBI taxonomy): domain Eukaryota; kingdom Metazoa; phylum Arthropoda; class Arachnida; order Scorpiones; family Buthidae; genus Centruroides; species Centruroides sculpturatus. The sequence continues at coordinate 408,775 of NW_019385266.1, forward strand.
ACAGAAAGAAAATTAAATACGTAGTTTTTAAAATCACTGAAATAGTTTTAATATGGCCCTGGGGGGTCGCCAGAATTTTATAACTTGTAAAAGGGTCGCGTATTCAAGAAGGTTGAAAAACACTGCTGTAGTGTAACAAAAGCTTTCTATTCATATTGGCCATGCAAAGTATCATACAAAAACATGAAGCAACTTCTTGCAAATGTAAATTATCAAGAACATAAATCGAAGATGTGTTGTAATTTCAAAGTTACAGCATTATTACTTGGACTTCAGCTGGGATGTACGAAGTACTGTTGTTTTCTCTATGAGAAGGATAGCAGAGACCGAGTAGTACATTTTAAAAGAAAAAACTGATCATAAAGAAAACCCTTTGAACCTAAATCAAAAAATGTTTTTTTCTGAACTGTTAGTAAAACGGAGTTCGATCATATAATCGTTGCCTATATAATTAGAACTTATGAAAAACTTTATGATATCCATGGATTGAAATGGCCCAGAATTTAATGTTTTAGAGAGACATTTCCAAAGGTTAGTGAAGTAAAAGTAAGAGGGGATATTTGTAGGTCCACAGATTTCCAAGCTTCTCAAAACAACGCACGTTGATAGCGTTATAATAGTTACTGAAAAAGAAGCTTTTTTTGTACAATTACATAATAAATCGCTAGCTATAATATAAGGGCTAAAATTAAAAATAAAATTATAAAAACTTACTTGGTGAAATAAAATGTGTGGTGGATATACATATCTGGTAAAAAATATTCTTCAATTGTACGAATATACTTTTAAAGAAAATTATAATTAAATATATCTTTGTAATAAAACATACATAAAAATAAAATAAAATGTTCTTTACTCTTTAAATCTTAATCACTTAGTCAAATAGATCCCTACGAGTGGAATCAGAGACGGTCCTGCTAGGTGTGCGGTGTGTGCATGCACGTGAGCTGCCGAATCCCGAGGGTGCCGATACCGGTTAATGTCAAATGCCTCTTTTGTCGCATCACTAGTATATCTCAAAAGACGGGACAGGGTTCTTGTAAATTTGAAACGTTTCTCAGCATAGCTGTAAAAATCTTAATATGTTAAATGTAATAGTCATTTGTTTTTTAACTAATTCGTTTTAGGACCAAGTGTCCACGGAAATTTCCAAAATTTACAACTTTTAGTCACTTTCATTGAACTGGAAAAATTTCTGTTTATATTACGTCTAATATTACGAAGAAATCAGTCCCACTGTACTCGGCTAGAGATTGGGTCGGTTAATCTTTTAAGTAAATTCCGGCTCTTTCAGCAGGGTTTTATTTATGTCCCAAATGCCCGAATATCTTAATTATTTAACTACTTCTTAAGTAGAAATAAGTCGAAACCAGTTACTTTATACTCGAATATTTGTAGTCTCGGAAAAAAAGTGAAAAAAAACAAATTTTTATGACAACGGATACATAAATCGTAGATTTAAGAAAAATAAATTCTAGAGCTTTTTCTGTACCTCGTGTATCTCTCTCATTCATTAAATTTATTGTAAATTATGCTACCAAAGTAACGGTTAATTTTTTAACATTTTACAAGAATTGTACACGTTTTTTTTCTACATCGCCTTATTGATGGGACATACGAAATCGTAATATCACTGGTTTAAGATTGAAATCCGTAAGTAATATAACATGGGAAAGCAGAATAAATATATAAAATATTTTAATCGTTTTTTTTAAACTTTTGTCAACTGTACAGAACTATTATAAAAACATACCCGTAAATTCTTTTCGGTTGAGTTAAGTTATAAATCTACTCGTAATTCATATAATCGGGCGAGGGCGGCCAAATATCTAGCGAACAGGCGGCTAACAGCCCAGAACCGAATTGGAATAGAATTGGAAGCGTTATATGTGTAGCATCCATCCAAGCTCCTAGGCTTCCATCAGCTAAATCGGGTGAGATTCGTGCTCTGTAAAGAGCATGCGCGAATGTGGCTGTTTGGAAGCTGTCAATACGACGCTTCCACTCTGACACTAATATTCGAATATTCAAAAGCGATCTTATCGTTTTTTTCACGTGTAGTATAGAAATTTGTAATAAGATACATAATGCGGCTATAATAAAATATTGTTCGATTACTTTCATATAATTAAAATTAATATGTATTTATTTTTTAGAAAATACAAGGGAAGCGACGCTTCCACCGCTTCCAATGACTGCATGCCACTGGTTGTCTCTCAAGTTTAATTTGTCAGCCTATACTATTTAAGTTGATTAATTTTAAAAAACCTTCTTCGAATGATGTATACCGTGATGTGCCCAATGGCAACCTTCGATGCTAACCTGCTGGATGGCGCGCCACCCACTACAATTCAACGTATTGAAAAACCACTCCACACTGTCCTCCTATCGCATTGGGCGTCCCTAAAATCACCCCAATCATCTCGCTATACACTGAAACGTCTTTTATACCAATGCATCTCAGGCTCCGCCAAAAGGCGTTGGCAAGTGCCATCACCCACATCTCTAGGGGCTCGCATAGCCCACTGCACCCGCTTTTTCAAATGGCACATGGCTTGAATTACTATCGCTGGCGTCCGTATCAGAGACCGTATATACACAGAATAATATCCCTTATAAGTCAGGAGGGCCTCCCGATATCCCACCTATATCGGCAGAAACATACTCCGACCAACGTGGCCCAGGTTTATCCTTACTTACGCCTAGAAGAGCTTATAAGATTTCCTTCAGAACCCCCAGAAATTGCATGCTCACGATTCCGAGAGATGCAATTGTCAATCTGGCAGGGAAGGATCCTTATAGGGGCGGATGCCTCCAAGTCAAGGATCCGCACGTCGATAGGGATTGTCCTCCCGGACCACAACATCAGGAAGACCTGGCTGTTACATAATTCTTGCAGCTTATACGGGGCAGAAGCCCTGGGTATAAAACGGGCGCTACACCTAAGCTCAAGCCTAGACGGTCCGTCAGTCATATACTCTGACAGTAAGTCCGCCATACAGGAGATAGGCAATATCTCCTTCTCGTCCCCGGAACTTCTTATTGATATCGCGGACAATATTAGTCAACATTCCAAACCCACAGAAATCAGGTGGACCCCTGGCCACGTGGGAATTGATATCAACGAGGCGGCGGACAAAGCCGCGAGAACAGATACCCCTTCAGGCTCTTGGCGTGGGTCACTTATGGCCCGCAACTTAATCCGGGAGTATAGAGAAAAACAAAAAATACAGATCACAGAATCGTGGTCAGAACACTTGCGTAATAAGGGTCGAGACCACCTCAGACTTTCGCCCCCTGGCCTTACAGGCACGCTACTTCAAGGAATACGGAGACCCTTTTGGCCCGCCTGAGAACTGATACTGCCCCTCATAACGGGTTTCTCTGTTCTAGAAACCTACGTGCTTCACCAGACTGTCCACATTGTGGTGCTCAGGAGACATCCGCACATTTTTGGTTGACGTGCCCAAGATATACGGAAGCCCAACAAGAACTCTCTTGTACTCTAAAGATCGATCTCACAATCATCCAGACTTTAACACCCATATATTGGTCAAGAACAGACCTCTCACCTAGACAGCACGTGCAGGCTCTCGAACGTTACGTAGCAAGCACACATCGATTTGACTAATTGCAGAGAATAGTACATCGGAGAAAAAATGACCAGCCAGAATCTTCATATCAGAGAAGGAAAGAAAGAAAGAAAGAAAGAAAAAATTAATTTAAAATACTTATTAAAACTTATTAACATTAACAATAGTAAGAACTTCCACACTGCGAAACTTAATGCAATTAAAGTGTTAAACACCCTTATTGATAATTGCAAGTAATGTCAGGTGCTATGAATAAAATTAATTACTTTAGTTTTATGCGCAGCATATTTTTCACTCATTACTTTAGTAAAATTTTTTATATAGTTTATAGTTCAATGATTTCTATAATTTTTAGAACATAATTCATGAAATTATCATCAGAAATGATGCGTCAAACTTTCAGGACACATTTTAAGATAATAATAATTTTAATTGATATTAAACTCGTTTTATGGTAACAAATATTTCGTTCTGACAGAACAATTGTCGAATTTACATTATTGCAATGCGTTGTTAGTTTCTTATTATTCAAAATTTATAAGGCGAATTTAAAAATTTGTTATTATTTCTTTAAATGCAATCAGATAAAGTGAGTACAGCGTTCAATCTGTTTTTTTTTTTTTTGAGACATTACTTATATTTGGCAAACCCTTCTATTCGAAACTGTAACAAGAGAAATATTTTAAAATTTTAATGTAATATCGAAAAAATAAATATATTTTACTATTATGCTTCCATATAACTAAAAAATATTTCTTAAAAAATTAATGAATAACTTAATCATTTATAATCATTTACAAAACGTCTATTTGTTTTTAAAGGATAAAAACAGAACACATCAGTGTACTGTATGTAAAAAAACATTTCGTTCAAAAGCACTGTTAGATGATCACATGAGAAGTCACACCGGTGAGAAACCATTTAAATGCAGTATTTGCGGAAAACAATTCGCCCATCGTAGAAATTTAATAGTACACAAAATAATACATTCTGAAGAAACACCATTCAAATGCAAGTACTGTGACTTCGCTACGAAATGGAAACAAAGTTTAATGAAACATTTCATGAGAGATCATCCACACTCAAACCCGTCTGAAGTTATGACTGTAAGAATTATGTTTATGTTTATTTTTTGTATTTAATTCGATAAACATTTTATAAAATAAAATACATCGGTTTATCGGTTTATTGAATTAAAGTTTAAATTATATTTCGATATAAAAAATTTAATTAATCATTATAAATGAAAATGGTAATTTTCATTGAAAAAATTAAGAAAATACTTGCTATATCTTATTTGTAAATATCGTAAATATTAATTATTAAATAAGTTCTTTTTTCTATAAGCTTTTTCTAAGATTTATAGATAATATAGAAAAAACACAAGGTGTATTAAAATTAAACTTTTTTTTTATAATACTAGTACTTATGTTTTCATTTTTAATCTGCAATAAATAATTTACTTTCTTTACAAATTTTACGAAAATTAGATTCCACCAAAAAAATCGAAAAAAGTTTATAAATGTGATTCCTGCGGAAACAGTTATTCGTATTTATCTCTTTTAATAAGGCATCAGAAATCACATTCCAATGAACGACCGTTTTCATGTAATATTTGCAACAAAACATTCAAATATAATTGTGATTTAATTGTACATAGAAAAAAAGTACATCCTCAACAAGAAACTGAATCTTTTTACAAAGTACGTAAAAAAATTGTCTGAAATTAATTTGTTAAGTATTACTAGAGTATTAAAATGTACATAAGATAATTTTGTTTATGGAAAAAATTTGAAATCGCTGAGCAGATTTGTCTGAGTAATATTTAAATTATTCTTGTAAGTAATTTCATTCTGTAACTTTCGTTTTACAACAATTCAGAGTTGTTCATAAAAAATGATATATTTGCGTTTAAAACGATAATTTTCAATTTAATCTTTGAGCCATTGGATAATCAGCAAGCAACATCCTTTACATATTTCTATTATTTCATGCTTACATAATGACACGATTAAAATTACACTAAACATTGAAATTACAAATTATTAATTGTCTATCTGTTGAGTTTGATTTACTCTTGTTGTTTATAATTAAAGATAATTTATCAGTAAAATTGAAATGATAAAATTCCATTATTATCCAGTTAATTGTCTGCATTAATATTCGAATTAGTATTCGAGGGTAACTACACTTTAAAACATTTTTTTGACAAATTTTATCGTTGTAATTATTTTTAACTATATATTTTTTACGTAAGTGTTTTTTATAATCACGTTCGATTTTACAAAAAAATTTTTTTTCAAAAATGATGCCAGAAAAAACATGAAATTTTAAATATTTAAAAAGTTTTAATCTGATTTATATTAAACGCTAATTATGTCAATTTTTATGAATTTAAGAAATTAACATTTATTTAATTGAATTCCTTTATATTATATTTATTTGTTGAAGAGCACAGTACATGGGAATAAAGTGCAAGCAGACTATCTTCAAACACCATCAACAAGTGCTCAAGCAAGACAGTCAAATGATCCTGAAGAAGAAGCTTCAGAAGAAATTATTTTTACACCAAGAGAAGCTGAAGAATTTCTTGAACATTTTGACATCGATTTAGAAATTAAAAAGTTTGAAACATCTTCTCAACTTGAATTGTTTTCAGAAGTGGAAACTGAAGAAATTAAATACATATGTCAATTTTGTGGACAACAATTTTCTGACGAAATTTTTTTAAATGAACACAAAAGACAATTTCATCAATCTAATTAATTTCGGACATTTAACTTTGGGCCTATATCACTTTATGAAGATACAGAAGATTATAAACGCTTTTATTATTAATAAATAATGAAAATAAAATTTGAAGCAAAACAATTTCTGTTACACTAAATTTTAAATGTAAAATCGCCGTAAAAATTTAATTTATTTTCTTTTAATAATTATTCGATAAATATTTGTGAGTATAATATTTTTCTTGTGTCATCAAAATCACAATGAACCAAATAGCTTCATAACCTTTTATATACTTCTTTTTGTAAAATAAACTATCTATACTTAATAAATTTACTGAAAACAATTGAATGTTTGATGCAATTTGATCTATAACTAACTTAAACAGTATTTATATACGAAATGTTATCTTATTCTACATGTAAAATGATGTTTAATATATATAACACACCCAGACAGTAAATTATTTAAAATTTTAAAACACCAATCATTAATTGAATTTTTTACGTCAAAAAATCGTTTTTTGCAAAAAGGGCATATTTTGATCTTTTTGGCTTTTTGAAATACTACTACTAATATTTCCCGATATGCTATTTCGGAAATGAAAGCGTGGCAACTTCACTTTTAAGCTTCACAAAATAAAAACATTAATCAAAAGTTCTTTGACATGGAAGCCGAGAAGGCGTGTTAATTCCGCATTAAAACGTAGGTCACGCGAGCATGGGCATGCGCGGGCGGTCGGATTCCGAATGGAGAATAGTTAGACAGCGCAACAGAAGTACTGCATTCATTCTCTAAGTTTAAGAACAATATTCTTTTAACAATTACAAAAATTGGTTACAGGATACCATTGTGTCGTCATTGGAAGCGGTGGATGCGCCGCTTATCGTTGTATTTTATAAAAATAAATACATATTAATTTTAATTATATGGAAATAATCGAACAATATGTTATTATAGCCGCATTATGTATCTTATTACAAATTTCTATACTTCACGCGAAAAAAATAGATAAGATTGCTATTGTATATTCGAATACAGTCGATCCCTCTATAACACGGTATATACGTTCCGTTCTTTATGAATCCATTTCGTAGGAGTCCTTGCCAATCACAGCCCGACACGTATACAATTTACGCATTATGGCCGTTTGAAAAGTTTTCTTCAATAAAATTAATCNTAGTTTATAAATGTGATTCCTGCGGAAACAGTTATTCGTATTTATCTCTTTTAATAAGGCATCAGAAATCACATTCTAATGAACGACCGTTTTCATGTAATATTTGCAACAAAACATTCAAATATAATTGTGATTTAATTGTACATAGAAAAAAAGTACATCCTCAACAAGAAACTGAATCTTTTTACAAAGTACGTAAAAAAATTGTCTGAAATTAATTTGTTAAGTATTACTAGAGTATTAAAATGTACATAAGATAATTTTGTTTATGGAAAAAATTTGAAATCGCTGAGCAGATTTGTCTGAGTAATATTTAAATTATTCTTGTAAGTAATTTCATTCTGTAACTTTCGTTTTACAACAATTCAGAGTTGTTCATAAAAAATGATATATTTGCGTTTAAAACGATAATTTTCAATTTAATCTTTGAGCCATTGGATAATCAGCAAGCAACATCCTTTACATATTTCTATTATTTCATGCTTACATAATGACACGATTAAAATTACACTAAACATTGAAATTACAAATTATTAATTGTCTATCTGTTGAGTTTGATTTACTCTTGTTGTTTATAATTAAAGATAATTTATCAGTAAAATTGAAATGATAAAATTCCATTATTATCCAGTTAATTGTCTGCATTAATATTCGAATTAGTATTCGAGGGTAACTACACTTTAAAACATTTTTTTGACAAATTTTATCGTTGTAATTATTTTTAACTATATATTTTTTACGTAAGTGTTTTTTATAATCACGTTCGATTTTACAAAAAAATTTTTTTTCAAAAATGATGCCAGAAAAAACATGAAATTTTAAATATTTAAAAAGTTTTAATCTGATTTATATTAAACGCTAATTATGTCAATTTTTATGAATTTAAGAAATTAACATTTATTTAATTGAATTCCTTTATATTATATTTATTTGTTGAAGAGCACAGTACATGGGAATAAAGTGCAAGCAGACTATCTTCAAACACCATCAACAAGTGCTCAAGCAAGACAGTCAAATGATCCTGAAGAAGAAGCTTCAGAAGAAATTATTTTTACACCAAGAGAAGCTGAAGAATTTCTTGAACATTTTGACATCGATTTAGAAATTAAAAAGTTTGAAACATCTTCTCAACTTGAATTGTTTTCAGAAGTGGAAACTGAAGAAATTAAATACATATGTCAATTTTGTGGGCAACAATTTTCTGACGAAATTTTTTTAAATGAACACAAAAGACAATTTCATCAATCTAATTAATTTCGGACATTTAACTTTGGGCCTATATCACTTTATGAAGATACAGAAGATTATAAACGCTTTTATTATTAATAAATAATGAAAATAAAATTTGAAGCAAAACAATTTCTGTTACACTAAATTTTAAATGTAAAATCGCCGTAAAAATTTAATTTATTTTCTTTTAATAATTATTCGATAAATATTTGTGAGTATAATATTTTTCTTGTGTCATCAAAATCACAATGAACCAAATAGCTTCATAACCTTTTATATACTTCTTTTTGTAAAATAAACTATCTATACTTAATAAATTTACTGAAAACAATTGAATGTTTGATGCAATTTGATCTATAACTAACTTAAACAGTATTTATATACGAAATGTTATCTTATTCTACATGTAAAATGATGTTTAATATATATAACACACCCAGACAGTAAATTATTTAAAATTTTAAAACACCAATCATTAATTGAATTTTTTACGTCAAAAAATCGTTTTTTGCAAAAAGGGCATATTTTGATCTTTTTGGCTTTTTGAAATACTACTACTAATATTTCCCGATATGCTATTTCGGAAATGAAAGCGTGGCAACTTCACTTTTAAGCTTCACAAAATAAAAACATTAATCAAAAGTTCTTTGACATGGAAGCCGAGAAGGCGTGTTAATTCCGCATTAAAACGTAGGTCACGCGAGCATGGGCATGCGCGGACGGTCGGATTCCGAATGGAGAATAGTTAGACAGCGCAACAGAAGTACTGCATTCATTCTCTAAGTTTAAGAACAATATTCTTTTAACAATTACAAAAATTGGTTACAGGATACCATTGTTTCGTCATTGGAAGCGGTGAATGCGCCGCTTATCGTTGTATTTTATAAAAATAAATACATATTAATTTTAATTATATGGAAATAATCGAACAATATGTTATTATAGCCGCATTATGTATCTTATTACAAATTTCTCTACTTCACGCGAAAAAAATAGATAAGATTGCTATTGTATATTCGAATACAGTCGATCCCTCTATAACACGTATATACGTTCCGTTCTTTATGAATCCATTTCGTAGGAGTCCTTGCCAATCACAGCCCGACACGTATACACTTTACGCATTACGGCCGTTTGAAAAGTTTTCTTCAATAAAATTAATCGATTTTAGACTAATCCGACTCAACATTTCTAAAATATGTATAATTTTTTCGGAAATAATCCGTATAAACTATGCTATAAACAAACAATTGTAGGATTACTTACCGAGTGTGCACCGTTCGACGACGCTATTGCTTAAGCTTGTTTTTTTCGCGGAACACCGCTCTGCATAAATTCCATCCTTAGGTGTATATTACCATATACATCTAAGGATGGCATATATGTTTTTAAGTTGACTGAGGAAGGGCAAATAAGGTCCGAAACGTGTGTCAACACGTATCAACGAAAAATGAAATAAAGAAGTGAATAGTGCCAAGTTATCGTTATTACGCTACATTGCGCTCTAAGAATAAATAAAAAAACAACACGGTTTCAAAACATGGTAGAAGAATTTTAAAATAATATTTTAACAAACATTTTTACTAACGCCAAATTTTCATAATTACCTATGTGAGTAGCAACATACACAAATAATCCCACGCATNGTGCGGTGTGTGCATGCACGTGAGCTGCCGAATCCCGAGGGTGCCGATACCGGTTAATGTCAAATGCCTCTTTTGTCGCATCACTAGTATATCTCAAAAGACGGGACAGGGTTCTTGTAAATTTGAAACGTTTCTCAGCATAGCTGTAAAAATCTTAATATGTTAAATGTAATAGTCATTTGTTTTTTAACTAATTCGTTTTAGGACCAAGTGTCCACGGAAATTTCCAAAATTTACAACTTTTAGTCACTTTCATTGAACTGGAAAAATTTCTGTTTATATTACGTCTAATATTACGAAGAAATCAGTCCCACTGTACTCGGCTAGAGATTGGGTCGGTTAATCTTTTAAGTAAATTCCGGCTCTTTCAGCAGGGTTTTATTTATGTCCCAAATGCCCGAATATCTTAATTATTTAACTACTTCTTAAGTAGAAATAAGTCGAAACCAGTTACTTTATACTCGAATATTTGTAGTCTCGGAAAAAAAGTGGAAAGANTAGAAGTTTAGAACGATTTAATTAATTTGATTTAAAAACTCCCATAAAAACAATAGCGCAATTAATTACCTAATTAATAAATCGTCATAAAATATTTTCGTGGCAAAAATAATTCATGAAATTCGCACAGATCATATATAACGATGTATATATGCTGATGTATATATGAATATTTTAAAAAGCAAAAATAGTGATTACCTCCATTTCATAATCTGATTCTTATTTAGTAGCGGAAAGTGCTGCTACTGAGAATGCCAGTCCGATTCAATTGATGTGAGCGGAACCGTGTAATGCATTTAAGAAAAGACAAATGATGTGTGTTTTTTCACCTATAGCCTGTAAGATTTCTAGGTCGTTTACGAGATTGCTTTATTTCTAATATTCTTGACTTATTTATCTCGGCTGCTTTAATAAAAACATCAAGCTAATATTTAAATAATTCGGCAGTTCGTTTGCCTTTAATAATCAGGTTTACGAAGAAATATTTATACTTGCATACTTCGACTATTGATCATATTATCTTGGATCTGTGTAATATGAGCAAATATAACTTTATTAAAACATTGCTGCAGTTCAGAAAATAAGTGGATTATGGTATCCAAGTACTTGCAGTATGAAGATAAATCTATAAAAAGTTGACTGTGGCAAAACAGTCTTTACATTATTCAATTTTGAAGAAAATCGACGTTTTTTTTTCAAAATGTTCATATTCCATTGGTTCACTTTCTATATATAATATTANACTAAATTTTAAATGTAAAATCGCCGTAAAAATTTAATTTATTTTCTTTTAATAATTATTCGATAAATATTTGTGAGTATAATATTTTTCTTGTGTCATCAAAATCACAATGAACCAAATAGCTTCATAACCTTTTATATACTTCTTTTTGTAAAATAAACTATCTATACTTAATAAATTTACTGAAAACAATTGAATGTTTGATGCAATTTGATCTATAACTAACTTAAACAGTATTTATATACGAAATGTTATCTTATTCTACATGTAAAATGATGTTTAATATATATAACACACCCAGACAGTAAATTATTTAAAATTTTAAAACACCAATCATTAATTGAATTTTTTACGTCAAAAAATCGTTTTTTGCAAAAAGGGCATATTTTGATCTTTTTGGCTTTTTGAAATACTACTACTAATATTTCCCGATATGCTATTTCGGAAATGAAAGCGTGGCAACTTCACTTTTAAGCTTCACAAAATAAAAACATTAATCAAAAGTTCTTTGACATGGAAGCCGAGAAGGCGTGTTAATTCCGCATTAAAACGTAGGTCACGCGAGCATGGGCATGCGCGGGCGGTCGGATTCCGAATGGAGAATAGTTAGACAGCGCAACAGAAGTACTGCATTCATTCTCTAAGTTTAAGAACAATATTCTTTTAACAATTACAAAAATTGGTTACAGGATACCATTGTTTCGTCATTGGAAGCGGTGAATGCGCCGCTTATCGTTGTATTTTATAAAAATAAATACATATTAATTTTAATTATATGGAAATAATCGAACAATATGTTATTATAGCCGCATTATGTATCTTATTACAAATTTCTCTACTTCACGCGAAAAAAATAGATAAGATTGCTATTGTATATTCGAATACAGTCGATCCCTCTATAACACGTATATACGTTCCGTTCTTTATGAATCCATTTCGTAGGAGTCCTTGCCAATCACAGCCCGACACGTATACACTTTACGCATTACGGCCGTTTGAAAAGTTTTCTTCAATAAAATTAATCGATTTTAGACTAATCCGACTCAACATTTCTAAAATATGTATAATTTTTTCGGAAATAATCCGTATAAACTATGCTATAAACAAACAATTGTAGGATTACTTACCGAGTGTGCACCGTTCGACGACGCTATTGCTTAAGCTTGTTTTTTTCGCGGAACACCGCTCTGCATAAATTCCATCCTTAGGTGTATATTACCATATACATCTAAGGATGGCATATATGTTTTTAAGTTGACTGAGGAAGGGCAAATAAGGTCCGAAACGTGTGTCAACACGTATCAACGAAAAATGAAATAAAGAAGTGAATAGTGCCAAGTTATCGTTATTACGCTACATTGCGCTCTAAGAATAAATAAAAAAACAACACGGTTTCAAAACATGGTAGAAGAATTTTAAAATAATATTTTAACAAACATTTTTACTAACGCCAAATTTTCATAATTACCTATGTGAGTAGCAACATACACAAATAATCCCACGCATATAATTACGATTTTCAAACACACTCTGTCAAAGAACTGTACATTTCCCACTTTTATGCTTTCAATAGCGTAGTTCTACCATTTGAGAAAACAGTTTAACTACAGAAATCTGGTTTCCATTTTTCGGGGTCATTTCTCCGTTCCCTAAATCCCTATAGTAAATCTGTGTAACTCGTTTGAAAAATAATTGTTTGTTTAGGTTGTGTGCAAAATTTTTGTTATCAATAAATAGGTTACCGAAATATAAGTAACTGAAAGTTGTAAAAATCGCCAAAAAGCTATATTTTTTTTTCCATTCTATTTCTGGGGTTTAAAAAAGAATATCTATTAAGCACAATTTTGAACTTAACAGTTTTCCTTTCTCGTAAATAAACTTGAAACTTCGAAGCGAAATTCTAAAAATATGAATACGAACAAATTTTCCTTGGAACGTTGTTATTCTTGTCGCTATGCTAATATTCCACCAGAGATCTGCAAATGGGTTTAAATACAACTGATATATACCTGAGTGATAGTGTGAGGAATTTTTAATGCTATGTCTTAGAAGTCAGGTCCCCCGCGAAAAGGTCAGCATCAATTGTATATTGTATCAATTTTGTAATATCATTCTGTCGATTTTTAACTTACTAACCATCTGTCTCTAGCTGAATTATTAAAAAATTTGTTTTTGCACAGAACCAAAATTATTTCTATTGTCAAGATTTGATTTAAATATGAATACACAAATCTGCATACCGTTTCCATGTGCCAAGCTTATCTTTACGACAGAAAAACTCGTAAAAACAATATGACTGTCATCCAAACAATCAGAATTTTTAGCTTGTCCTACATTCTTTGCAAATGTTTCTTGTTTGAATAACATTGGTATAAAAAAATGTTATAAAGGGGGTTGTATGAAATAATGCAACAATAAGTTTTTCTCACATAAAACTTAATATAACTTCCAAAATTAAGTGGTTGATAATTCAACGTTTTTGTACTTGTTATCAGCAATTACAGACTATGAAATTAAATTTATACATTTCGAAATGTTTCTATATTTTTTTNTAGAAATTTGTAATAAGATACATAATGCGGCTATAATAAAATATTGTTCGATTACTTTCATATAATTAAAATTAATATGTATTTATTTTTTAGAAAATACAAGGGAAGCGACGCTTCCACCGCTTCCAATGACTGCATGCCACTGGTTGTCTCTCAAGTTTAATTTGTCAGCCTATACTATTTAAGTTGATTAATTTTAAAAAACCTTCTTCGAATGATGTATACCGTGATGTGCCCAATGGCAACCTTCGATGCTAACCTGCTGGATGGCGCGCCACCCACTACAATTCAACGTATTGAAAAACCACTCCACACTGTCCTCCTATCGCATTGGGCGTCCCTAAAATCACCCCAATCATCTCGCTATACACTGAAACGTCTTTTATACCAATGCATCTCAGGCTCCGCCAAAAGGCGTTGGCAAGTGCCATCACCCACATCTCTAGGGGCTCGCATAGCCCACTGCACCCGCTTTTTCAAATGGCACATGGCTTGAATTACTATCGCTGGCGCCCGTATCAGAGACCGTATATACACAGAATAATATCCCTTATAAGTCAGGAGGGCCTCCCGATATCCCACCTATATCGGCAGAAACATACTCCGACCAACGTGGCCNGGAAGTATTTACGTTAATTCGGTCAACCGTAAATATAACTAAAGACAATTTGAAGAACAGAAAACTATAAATAGAAAAAAAATGTTTTATCGAATTTTTAACCTCGCTTTTATATTAAAATAATAAATGTATTTCTAATAAATTGCTGACTAGTATAAAATAATTGAGTTGAACACAATTTTTTTCATATTTTCTTTTAATTTCAATTTTAAAAATAAAGAGATTTACAAAATGTAATTACTAATATGATTTTCTGCATGCAAAAGATTAAAAATATTTTTATAATAAATGAAAAATAAATGCAAGATTTAAGTCGTTTAGTAACATCGTTACCGAATTGTATGCTTTGCAAATTAATGAAATTTTGCTTCGTGTTCTCTACGAGATATTTCGTCGTCGAATTTCTCTTGACAGATGTGACATTCTAGTTCGGCTCCTTCAACTATCACTTCTGAAAATATTTCCAATTCTGGTAAATCTTCCAATTCGTTCATGTTTAAATATTCGTCTCTACTCATAATTCCGGTATTTTCTGAATCGCTACTAACGGTTTTCACAACAGCATCTTTATATTCTACTGATTGAGATTTATGACCACTCGTTGATGGTTTTTCCATTGATTCTATCTGATCTCTGTCTACATCTTGAATATATTCAACGCTTGCCTAAGAATTCAAAAATGAATATAATATAATCTAATTCAGTTAATTAAACTAAAATGACTATCACTATAAATTCAAAGCATAATTAACGTCAACTGCATCAATCCAAACATTTATTTTCTGAAGATTAATTTATAAAATGAAATTTATTTTTTATTTTTTAATTTACTATTGTAATCAATGAAAGTGAGTGCTTTTACATTATACACGGGGAACAATAGTTTATCAGCATGTTTAAATGCGTGTATATTTTAGCCTGTCAAAGCCGGAAAATAATGTCTACCTTCCTTGAAGTGTCTAAGATTGCACTAAAAAATTTCAATGTTGTACGAAATTTATTCTTACAGAAAGCGAGTGCAAAGTTAGCTGGGAAACAATAGTCACCACGCGACCAATCGTGGCAGTTAGAGGCATATTGAGTTTGCATTTCCTCAGTACAAGTTTTACTCTTATGTGACGTCATATGACGTTGCTGTTGACTCATCTATTTGTATTGGTATTTTATTTTTCTACATCGATCGTTTTATACAGATTGCTAAATATTTTGTTGCATATAATACTTTTTATTTTACTTTTATCTAAACGCAAGGAAAGAGAATAGGTGCTGAGATTTTACTATTCCCATACTACGCATTTTCCACTAATTGCTTTACAATAGCAGGGGACGGTCTTTTTCGAAATACTTAAGAACCGGAGTGGTAAGAAAACATTTTTTGGTTGACACAGTTAAATGACACACCCAAAAAAGCGAATCTTAGATACCAACAGATTTTTTACAGTTTGTAAAAAACGCTTCTAATTTACGATTCTTTGATTAAAATTCTTGAAAATTACAACTTTTCTGTTTCCGTTTATAAAATATATAAAAATGTTACATTTTGAGTAAATTTTATGAAACACAATACATTACTCACCTAAAATCACAAAACCCGCAATAAAAGAATCGTTTTTCAAAATTGATCTATGAATACACAGAACGACTGTTTTCCGCTGTCAAACATAATAATACATTGCTATCGCGTTCAAATATGGGTTTTAAAAGAATGTTAAAAAANTTTTACTAAACAAAAAACAAAAAACCTGCTGATGTCATAAAAAACATCCAATAGCGTTTTAAATAATTTTACCGAAGTCAAATGGGTGAAATTGAAGTTTAGAACGATTTAATTAATTTGATTTAAAAACTCCCATAAAAACAATAGCGCAATTAATTACCTAATTAATAAATCGTCATAAAATATTTTCGTGGCAAAAATAATTCATGAAATTCGCACAGATCATATATAACGATGTATACATGCTGATGTATATATGATTATTTTAAAAAGCAAAAATAGTGATTACCTCCATTTCATAATCTGATTCTTATTTAGTAGCGAAAAGTGCTGCTACTGAGAATGCCAGTCCGATTCAATTGATGTGAGCGGAACCGTGTAATGCATTTAAGAAAAGACAGATGATGTGTGTTTTTTCACCTATAGCCTAAAAGATTTCTAGGTCGTTTTCGAGATTGTTGTACTTTTTTTGCTCTTTAATATTCTTGTTTTAACTAAATCGGCTGCTTTAATAAAAACATCAAGCTAATAGCCAAATAATTCGGCAGTCCGTTTGTCTTTAATAATCAGGTTTACGAAGAAGTATTTATACTTGCAGACTTCGACTATTGATCATATTATCGTGGGTCTGGGTAATATGAGCAAATATAACTTTATTAAAACATTGCTGCAGTCCAGAAAATAAGTGGATTATGGTACCCAAGTATTTGCAGTATGAAGATAAATCTACAAGTATAAAAAAGTTGACTGTGGCAAAACAGTCTTTACATTATTCAATTTTGAAGAAAATCGACGTTTTTTTTTCAAAATGTTCATATTCCATTGGTTCACTCTCTCTATATAATATTATTATTATATATTTATATAGACTAATTATTTGTTTGTTAAAATTTTAAATTTTATAGATCTAGGCGCGGTTGCAATGACAAATGAAAGAAAGAAACAATTACAGCTTTTAATGCGATTTTTTCACATTTTAATTGCTTATATTTCAGTAGCCTATTTATAAAAAAACACCCTAAAGTTTTGCTCACTATCTAACAACACCATTTCTTTTCGAACGAAATATTCAGTTATTCTAGAGATATCGGGAACAGAAAAATCGGCTCAAGGAAATCAGAAGCTTAATTCAGAAGCTTGAAAATGTCTATTAGTGACTTTTTCACTTTGCACGAAAACTTTGCTCTCACTCTCAATGAAAATGATTATATGCAACTATGTGGAGAGATCATTAACAGAATGAAATTGCTACATAAATTCTAAATGCATGTAATTAATATAAAACATTAATTAGGTTGTTCGATTTATTATCGTTTTTTTTTCTCAACTCTTCTAACTTCTTTCATAATTAGAACATTAAACGAAAAATTTTTAAAACAGGTTCTCCTAGGAACTAAAAATTCGATTATAAAATAATGATACATAAAATAGTATAAATATATTAACGTTTTTTGTCCATTAAAAACTTTGAAATACTTGTGTGAGTACCAACATGTACATAAATAAACGCGATCATATAACTAAGATTTTCAAACAAACTATGTTGAAGAACTGTACATTTTTTACATTTTCCCATTAATGTTGTAATTATTAAAGTCAATATACAATATTCAAGAGTAATATATGTTTAAATTAATACTATTCCAAAAAGTCATATTTTTCGTGTTTAAGAGAAAGTGTCAGTCAATTGTCAACACATCAAAGCTTCCAAAACTTACAGTCCATTAGGTTGTTTTATCTTACCAAATTTTAGAAACATCGTTTCTGCAAAATTCTTCCTTACTTTCAGAATTTTCAAACAGTTTGACTTCTGGAAACTTGCTGATTTGAAAAAATTTCTAGTGAATAAGCAGACTAATTCTAGCACGACTTACTCCATCTACAACTAGCAATTATTCGATTATTTGAGCTTATAATCATTTCTTATCTGAACTGTTAAGAAATTTTTGGCATTAGCTGTAACATTAACACTATAATTATTACACATATTATTACACATATTATTTTAAATTTTTTTAAGTGTTTCGTGAACATCCTGTACGTAACGTAATCTGCGTTTTAGAGAACTTTTGTTTTTGTTGATATTATGAAGTCACTGGGGTTAAATCTGGATCAGTAGACATGACTGTAAGACGTCTGTTGTTTAAAATGGCTTCACAGTCATATATGACGGTTTACATAATATATGCAAGCAAATCCAAGACTTTTTTTTAAACCTTGTTCCATCATATTCACGAATTCTCTCTACGAAGGAACAGCGGATTAATAATAAATTTTTACTATTGCCAATATGTAAATATTGTTGAGGTTTTTTCGTCCAGTCAAAAAACGTTGAAAAATCAGTAAAAAGCTACCGCAGACAATGATTTTATAAACGGCGCGGTATAGCGTAAATGTGAATATGCACCGTATACCACGCATTAATTGCTTTAAACTTAATATTTATCGACTAGCTAAACTCTATTCCTGTAAATTGAAAAACAGCATCTTCATAAAAAATTGTTGTATAGAAAGTAAAATTTGAAAGCAAGGAAATCTTTTGCATATAAACAACGTAACAACATCGGCCTTAATAACCCATCACCCAAAATACGGCAGAAAGTTATTTAGGAGGTCCTGAACTGACTGTCCTGAACTACCATATTAGAGGCAATGGTGAGGACTATCTTTAGGTACTGAGTGGCAACTTCTTACCTTGGGAAGATCTAAGCCACGACTGCCTAAACTTGCAATTCTTTCCGATATTAAACTGATGAAATCGAGACAATAGGTTGGAAGATTAGAAGAAAGCAGCGTTTTTTATTGCTGAGAACTTAACAAACGATTTACACCCAGTTGTGAATGTTTACAGTTATATGACAACATTCTATAGTCATGACGTTAGGTTGTTTATGTTAAAGTCCCGATTCTCACATGTATGTAAGTCTATTAATTAATTACTGATTACCAATAAATAGAAATGCGTTCCCTGTAGCTGTTGGTGTTTTTATTATATCACAGAAAATTCCATTATTAAAGCACTAGCAGATAGGACCGGCGTTGCTCGGGAAAAAATAACGATAGCGAAGATTAAGATTATTACGTTATAGTCAATCTTACCAGTTTTCACAGAATGCAAGAATAAGGTCCCCCTGTTTCCAGACTAATTAGAGAATTTTTACATAAATCAAAAAATATGTTTGATTTCCCGCAAAAACGAAAATACTAAAAATGCATTTGTAAAATTTGCAGGTCGCTTTATCTTATTACTTCCATTCTTCACACTTCACCGCAGGAGGGAGAAGTGTTAACAACTTCACCCTTGCTGGTGGAATTTCGAAAAATCCCTTCTTAGTGTATATTCTCCTGACATACGCTATTAAAACGCAATCAAAAATGCAAAAAGCCTCTGCGCCTGTAAATCTTGAATGTCGCTTTTTCTTAACACTTCCATTGTTAAAACTTCCAATGTTGACTCTTTCATTCTTAACACTTCCATCGTTGAAATTTCCATTGTTACTTAACACTTCCATTGTCGAAAAACATTAATCCTGTCCCTCTCCTCGGGGGGACAATTTCGAAAAATCCTTTCTTAACGTGCGTTCTCGTGACATACCCTAACTGTGTACCAAATTTCAACTTTCAACTCCTAACCGTATGGGCTTTTTGCTAATTATTGTTATTATTATTATTATTATCAACCCGTCTCGATTATATGTATAGATGTATATAGATTTTTATATTTCAATTGTGTTCTTAAGTGTTCTTTTGGAATATAACAGTTACCTATATTTCATAGATTTTATAAAAAACTGAAGGCACGCTGTAAAACAGGTTAAAAACGTTTCTTTAAAAATTAATTATTTTCAGCGAAATAAGGTGTTGTTTTGGATATTGAGAGGCAACTAGCTGAAAATTACTTAATCAACAAAGTATTTAAAATGGCAACACGATTATACTTATAGTATGTTTTACAATATCGTTTGAATATCCATGATAATAAAGTAATAGTCTGTTTATTATTAATACCTTGACAATTGAATATTATCAACTTTAACCGGTGGAAGCCTACGACCCTGCGTTGATGCTACACATATAACGCTTCCAATTCTATCCGGGACAGGTTCTGGGCTGTTAGCCGTCCGCTCGCCCGCTAGATATTTGGCCACCCTCGCCCGACTACGTGAATCGCCAGTAGATTTATAACTTAACCCAACCGATAAGAATTTACTGGTATGTTTTTACTATAGTTCAGTATAGTTGACAAAAGTTTAAAAAATCCGTTATAATATTTGATATCAATATTTTTATTCCACTCTCCTATTTTATATTACTTACAGATTTCAATGTTAAACCAGTGATATTACGATTTCGTATGTTTAAGGGGATGTAGAAAAAAACGTGTACAATTCTTGTATAATGTTAAAAAATTAACTGTTACTTTGACAGCGTTATTTACAACTAAATGTAATGAATGAGAGAGATGCACGAGGTACAGAAAAAGCTCTAGAATTTATTTTCCTTAAATTTACGATTTATGTAACTGTTGTCATAAAAATTTGTCTTTCCACTTTTTTCCCAAACTAGAAATATTCGAGTACAAAGTAACCGGTTTTGACTTATTTCTACTTAAGAAGTAGTTAAATAATTAAGCGATTAGGGAAGTGGGGACACAAATAAAATCATGCCGAAAGAGCCGAAATTTTACTTAAACAAAAGCTTAACCGAGTACAGTGTGGGCTAATTTCTTCATAATATTAGTTGTAATAAAGACAGAAATTTTTCCAGTTCAATGAAAGTAAATAAAAGTTATAAATTTTGGAAATTTTCATGGACATCTGGTCTTAAGACGAATTAGTTAGAAAACAAATGACTTTTAAGTTTAATTAACAAATTTATATTTTTACAGCTACGGTGAGAAACGTTTAAAATTTACAACAACCCTGTCGAATCCTTTGAGATATACTAGTGATGAGACAAAAGAGACATTTACCGGTATCGGCACCCTCGGGATTTGGCAAGCATGCATGCACCACACACCTACCAAGACCGTCTCTGTTTCCATCCACGAGCCACTGGTAGGGAGCAATTTTAACTAGGTGGGTTGTTTTAACATTTAAAAAGTAAAGACTATTTTATGTTATTTTTATGTTCGTTTCTTCACAAAACTATATTTAATTATAAAATAAATATTAACAATTATAACAAGATAGTTATGGCTAATAGATATATTATATTTAAATTAGTAGATGTTATCGAAGCGAGAATTTGCATTTAGAGGGCATAGGGAATCTATTGAATCTAATATAACAGAGTTAATTATATTGAACTTGCTTACTTATTAAGTGCGTTAGATTATCTATTAATTAAAATTACATTTAGAGAAGTCTACGGTTTTTACTGGCTTATCGAACAAACGAATACGAATTGACCCT
Organism: Centruroides sculpturatus; assembly: GCF_000671375.1. NCBI lineage: Eukaryota > Metazoa > Arthropoda > Arachnida > Scorpiones > Buthidae > Centruroides > Centruroides sculpturatus. The sequence goes on from NW_019385266.1 coordinate 430,693, forward strand.
AGACCATCGCTGACTGATTGCCCCTGGAAGTGGCTTCTTACAGAAACACAGCTTCCCTATCATCAAATGTCATGGCACGCCACTGGTATGGAATTCTTTTATTTTCTTTAATCAGCGATCGAGAATATATCAATAATATGTTAAAATTCGACATGATATATTTATCATAATACAAACATTGGTGAATACCTGCATTTAAATTAATTTTACTAATGAATGTATTTTCAAAAATAATAATTCATTTTAAGTTAGATATTGCGGTAAATCCCAATTGCAATTGATGACACTTCAGAGACTACTTCAGAGACTTTTATTATAAATTATTGTATTTTCATACCAAGTATTATATTTCATGTTAGGTAAGTAAAAGTAGAAAATCTCGTTCAATAATGAAAATAGAGAATTTCAAATAAGAATTGTGTTATATCATGCCGGTGTCTTTTTCTGTGTCACCGATTTTTATTCTTGTCAATAGCTATACAGTATGTACAATAATATTAATTCTTCAGACAACAAAAAAGTCTTTCAATCAATTGTATAATAGAAATCGGATGTTAGTGACGGTGAATAGAAATGAAATAAGATTTTCAAAATATTGGATAATTGAAATGTTTTTTATTTTGCTTCTGGTTATCGAAGAGTTGCGTAAGAGGAAAGAGTTCTTTCGTCTTTTTAAGTTTGCAAATCAAATTTTACAAAGTGTTTTTCACTTTCGACGTCATTTGCGCTGATGTAAAATATGTCAATTTTCAGTGGCCGATTTGAGTTTCAAAAGACCAGAAAATATAGAATAAAGAGCGTTGCCCATCTGAAAGAATCAAATTATGCATATATAAAAAAAAATAATAATTATCTAAAAAATTTCAAAAGTTTCAAAAGTACCTTAACTGGAAACTTTTTTGTAACATTGAAGTAGCCTCTCATTGATATACATAATGACACTTTTCCAAATCTCTTCATAAAGTTTAGAATCTGAGAAAATAAGATGCAATTCGATATTATGTGTTATAATAAATGAAAGATCATCTAAAACTCACTTTCAGTTTCAGTTCAAGCGACAAATCGCATGCAGAAAACCTTCGGATATCTTGAAACGAGGTTTGCATCTGAAAAACATCAAAAATTATTAAACGTATTAAAAGCAACTGATCGGTAATTTTGAAAGAAAAATGATAAAATACCGTAGACGTTAATGTTGAATTTTCGTAACCAATTATAAGACATGCGATTGAAAGTAAAATGACAAACAGGAGAGTGATGAATCTTATTACAGTGTTTAATTCTGCGACGATAAATATATAATATGCGAGACTGGTTTCTAATAGAACTGTGAAATAAAATAAAACCGGTAATAAACTAAACTTTGTATTCATCTGATTGAGAAAGTTCCAAAGTTCGGCATGTTGCATCATTATCTCTTCTAATTTTAAACTTAAATTCGAATTGTTCTTATTAAGTAGAATTAAATCATTCGATACTCTTTGAAACGATTTCTTCATAATAACGTATAAAATTAAAAAAAAGAATGAAAAATGAATTGCTTCTCCAACAATAAAATTGACCGAAATACCAACTTCCACGCTACAGAAGAGAATGATAAAATCATTTTCGTTAGTTATATCTAATGTTGGATATGTGACATACATATTGAAAATTGGCAGTGCACAAGTGAAAGAAAGCAGGATTATGCGCATGATGACACTAATTTTGCGAATAGATTTGTTTAAATCTTCAATTGGCAGATTATCTGATTTCATTAATATGATTATCGGAGTTAGTTTTTTGCGTTTGACAACAGAAAAAGCGAGCGACATAGCCAAATATACTATTGTAAAGGTGATCCTGATGAAAATATTATAATCCATTACTGAATACCAGCCAAAGCAAGGTGTGTTTTCTGCTACAGAAGGTATTGTCATAAGAAGTAGTAAGAAAAAGAATTGCCAATTTACAAACTCCACAAAGCATAAGAACTTATGCAGTAATTTATGTTTATAATGAAACTGTCGACAATAGTGGCATGGAACGAAAAAGTTCAATCCGTAAATTAGTGCAGTGGACATGTGAGGCTGTAACAGACAACTAACACATATTTCGTATCTACGAATCTCAGCCATGGGTAAATTTCCGAACTAGAAATAGATCTACGGATTATCTGAAATGGAAAAGTACAGTGAATTGATAATGGACTGTATTAAGTGGAACTGTTAGAAAGTATTATTAGTTTGTTATTTCGTCTATTTTAGTTATTTATCCAATAGTGGTTAATTATAACTTCCTGCATTCGTATAGATAGTAAAGTAGACATTAAGTTTGGAGCAATGGGATAGCTACAGACCGCTTGCTAAACATTCGTTTCTGTTAATTTCAGGAATATAGTGGCAGCATTAGCGTCTTGGTGAATCGATAAAAATGCAGCAATTTGAGGAAAAGTAAACTACATAAAATGCGCTTTAGCCACTTTAGTGCACTTAGATAATTGACTTCTAACGATTTTCCATGATATACGGAAATATTTTAAAAGCATCGTAGTAAATATCATTATATAAGAGAAACCTTACTCATTTCTATTACATTAATTGAATATTATAATGCAATTTTGTAAAGCAAACGTCCTGAAAATATTTCTAAAGCATTTTAGTTTTATTTTGAGATTTAAGAGCATAAAGCATATGTTTAATTATTTATGTCATTCTAACCTTGGACGTGAATGCATTTGTTGAGCCTGGAAACAAGTTTTTCGACGCTTAAGTCATAGAAATCACCGCCTGCTTTCGTAATCACGTCGACACTGTATCTTGAACTTCGTGGATGTCATCAAAGTATTTCAATGTGTCGTAAGTGCAAACATGACGGCCCTCTGTTGTAACAGCCTGCAAAGTAAAATGAATTAATATAATCAGTTTTTAAGGCTAAAAAACATGATAATACGGGGGAAAATTCTTCATATTAATTAATACGCATTTAAAAATTTTTATAAACTTAAGTCAGAAATAACAATTATTGAAGGTTAAGATTATTGTTCTAAACATAATTTTTACTTAGTGTGACATCTGCTGCTGCTTCTTTGTTACAAAATTTGATATGCGTTGTTTTAGAAAGAAGAAGTGCTGCTTTAACATTCATTCTATTTATTTCTGTTTACGTTTTTTTATTGACTTTGAAAAATTATCTGTAATTTGATTGTTATTCAGCACTAAACTCAGGAGCTCTCTCACGTAAACCTCGGTGAGCACATCTTCTCTTCCAAAACGCGAATTTAAACACTCAATTGCTTGCGGGTAATGCTCGGCTGTCACGGGAAACGATTTAATTACTTCCCTGGCCCTTGAGTCCTTCAGAGTCGACTGAATGAGGTATTGAAATTAATCCAAATCCGAAAATGGGATCTTGATGTATTTTCTTAAATAGCTCCCAAAAGGAAAGATAATTTTTTAAATTGCCATCAAATTTTGCAATTCAATCTTTGGTAACTTAAAATTTCCCTTAGAACTGCCAGTTTCGCCTTCACTTCGTGTTTCATCTAGCTCCTTCGACGTCTTCAAACGATGCTCTACCCTTTAGTTAAATCTAGCTTACCGACTGATCTTTTGAGAATTTGGAAAATACACCTAAATTCGATGTTGGAAAAGAGAGAATTTCAACAAATTAGAAACTCTGATGCAGTTTTTGCGTAACGAAATTGAAAGTGAGAAGAAAATTTCCTTAGCCACAAGTAGGTTTGGCTTTCAGAACAAAACCAAGGAGGTCTCGAGTTTTCTAATAATCGCATTTGTCGCTTGAAACATAAACGAGGTTCTAGTTACTCTAAAAGTAAATAACAGGTCAACTTGCAACAAAAATTGAATTCTATAGAAGTATATTTGTTTTATTTTAGCTGGTTGATTTTCAAAAATATAAGTATATAAAATGTTTTTTAGATATTTAGATAATTCAACAAAATGAGAAAGTGCAACTTTATAAATTGTGTTTCGTACAAAAAGCATTTAATCATAATTGTACAGTACTTTTTAAATAATTATTAGAATAAATTCATTTATATATAAAAACTTTTGCAGTGTTTTTATTAATATTCTAGAATATTTTTATGCAGAAAAAAAAGACGAAGTTTAACTTTCTTGCCATCTGCAGACTATCTGTGGTCCACAGGACCGATAAATAAATAACAGGTATTTTTTTATATGCTTTTGTTTTGTAAAAAATTTATCGAGTTTCTACAGTGTGTATTTTTGACTATTTGAAAAGTTTCCTCTATATTTAAAAGGTTTCTTTTTTTCCTTAGCATTTGTTACGCATTAGTGAAGGATTCGTATTTGCATACATAAATGTATTTTATCCAATATTGCGTGTCGTTCGCTTTAATTTCTATTGTTTCCATATTTTCTGTGATTCGAACAGGTATTTTTAAACAGATATTTTTAGAAAGAAGGAGGAACTCCATGTATCACTCAAAGGTGCGTCTTAGAGGATGGGTGAAAAAGATAATGAAATAATAAGTAAGGTGAAGAATAAGAGGTGAAAGTGGGTTAGAGTGGGGGTTAAATGTTTGAGCCGATGGTGCCTGCAACACATTCATTAACAATGTAATAAGTTTTAATTAATTACAATACAAAACACAAAATACAAGGTACTGGATAAAAAATAGAGATGATAGTATGACTGTAGAGTGCGCCTGGTATGACAGCTAAAGTAGCCAATTGCTTACGGATTATGCAATTGTTACAAAAGGCAGGAATATAGCTGACAAACAGTTGCTGTTACAAGAAAAACAGGTTAAGAATTTGTATACCAAAATGAAGACTTGCGATATTTACATTGAAAGGACGATAATGCAAATGAGGACAATGCAATTAAGAAGTATAATTATAAGACTATCAATTAAATATCATATACAGTTATAAGCGCGCGACAGTGGATTGAACAACAGGATGAGAGATAAAGATGCCTAGATATAAGGCAACAGAATATGCCTAAAGTACTATTGAGTGGGAAACCGAAACAATATACACAAAATACTGCTGTTACACAATATCACATTTGTACAGTTAGAACAAACAGATGATACAACTATGATATTGTACATTTTGTCTATTCGACAATGACAGAATACGCCAAAAACATGGTGGGAAAACAGGGAATCAACAAAGGCGTCTATTCCTAGGCACAGAAAATGTAGAAAGGAAAATTCTTGTGATTTTAGTAGTGGATCTGAGCAGTTAGTACAGATTGACAATTACCAGTGGTGGCTGGCCGGTTATGCGATGAATTGAGCGATGCAGTTGTTGTTAGAAACTTGTTCGATTGTCAATACAAGGTAACCCCCGTATAACACGGTAGTTACGTTCCAAAAAATTGCCGTGTTATGCGAATCCGTGTTATACGAAACAAAGAACTAATACGAAAAGGAGGGTTAGGTTCCAAAAATTAAAAAACATGCTAGTATATTTTCATAATTAAGATAAATATCTTCATTAAAATTTTTTAAGTGATACATATTAATATAAATTAAACAATGTTTTCTTCGTCATCACTAAAAACACTATTAATTAACCGAGAGC
>NW_019385266.1:438338-461222 GCF_000671375.1 Centruroides sculpturatus
TCTTTATAAATTTCCTTATATGGTGCTAAGCACTTATGAAGAATAAAGCAAGTATGGAATAAGGGAAAAACATTCGGCAACATCAGAAGCAGAAGCGTCGCGATCTGGCAACATTGAAACAAGTTTCGAGAAGGACCACGTGTATCGACAGAAGGCGAGAAAAGAAAATTTACATATTTAAGTACTAATAGTTCATGAAAATAATAATTTTCGTGAACTATTAGTACTTAAGTATGTAAAAATTTATTACATTTCCTGTTGTACGAGGGTTTTACCCAATTCTCGGATTGTGTCAGGGTGAATCCGTGTTATAAAAGTACCGTGTTATACGGGGGATGGTACCAATTCTCGAACCGCGTTAGAGTGAATCCGTGCTATAGAAGTGCCGTGTTATACGGGGGTTACCTGTAAATGTTTTCATCTTCAAAAAGTCTGCTGTTGGGGCAGGGCCAATTGTTCCCTGCGAGTAGACAATGACCCTACTCTTATTTCCTACCATTATTCTTGTTCTTTCCTCTGTGAAGAGTTTGCAGTCCCACAGGTAGTGTTGGTTATCCTGCGTTGAGACTTTATCGCAGGGACACACGTCCGAGCTTTTCAGATGGAACCTCTTCAGGTATGAGTTAAAATTACCATGACTAGTAATTATCAGAGTGATCAGGAAGTTCGGAAAAAAATGTTTCCATCTAAGTCTGCTACTGATATTCGGGATGAAGGTTTGCGTTGTTCTTCCCATTGTGCCGTTATCACACTTTTCCTGCCATGGTTTGAGAGCTAGCTCTAGAGTCCACTGCTTTATTTTTGAGACTGCAATCTTGCTGTAGCTCAGGTTTAGATTGGAGGCAGCGGCCTGCTTGGCCAACTGGTCGACTGCCTCATTACCCAAAACACCAGAGTGTCCACGGACCCACCTGAAAAGATTACGTATCAATGTAGTTTCAGCTCCAGTCCATGTAGTTTTTATACTTCAAATGAGATATTATCTGTCTCTGTTACTTTTTATTTTTCATCATAACAGCTGTATCGTATCTTCTATAGTAATTTGCATTACTGGCCAAGCAACAGGATCAGTACTTCGAATTGTTTATTGCATAATTTTTCAAACTTTTCTTTTCAGCATTGCAGTATAACGGGTGGATTGCACAACGGTTGTCAATTAGCAGTTTTGTTTTGTATTAAACCCGTTAACAATCTAAATACGGAACGATTTAAAATTTTAAACCTATATGCACGCGTAAATGTGTAATTCTGATTGAAATTTATTAGGCCTATTTCGAAAATATTTAAAGAAAACAATAAAATTTCTTATCGATTATTGAAAACATAGAAGGCCGTTGTGTGTCTATTGTTTGACATTTATTACACACAGAGTTTCTCAAATGGGATCACGGTTATTTTTTTAATATTAATATATATCTGAATACTAAAACCTCTGAGCTTTTATTAAACAGATTATACATATTATGTAATCTCTGTTTTCTCTTCTTTCATTAGCAGGTGTTTTTCATATAAACTAAGCTTATCTTTTTAATACCGAGATTTTGTCATTTTATCCTATTAAACGATGTTTATGTAAACATTGATACCACGAATGCCCATTTACAATTATTTTTTTTAACAATGTTATTTAAAGACAAATATTATCCATATAAATACAAAATATCAGTTGAGATTTAATTATGTATTATTACATTACACAAGAAATCGCTTATTAGAAAAAAATCGTGTAGTGTATATTTTTCAATAACAATTATAAATACAAAAATTTAAAATTTAAAAAATAAATATGGAACATATAATACTATATAAAAATTTTTAAAATAAAAATAAAATTTTTGTACAATATAAATTAAGTTACTACTGAAATAAAACTTTCTATATTTTTTGTATCGAAATAAATAAATTTTTTCCTTACATATAAGACAATAAATTCGTAATTTCGAATTCACAGAAACTTATAAATGAGGAGATGGTACTTAAAACCAATAACTAACATTTTTCTATATCAAAAGGTAACATAAATAATAATTGATCTGTCCACCAGTTTTGTTTATTTAGATATTGACAAATTCATACTTTCACTTCCAGTGGTATATTCAAGAACAAATACTTGAATGATAAACCGTGTTTCGTTGCAAAAAGAAAATGAATGGCAATTGGTAATTTAAAATTTATTCACTGAATGCTAATAAAATTTGGAAGATCAAAAAAAATGCGCGATTCGCGCATACTTATTTCATTTACACTTGAATACTTACATAATCTTTCAATTTGTTATAACTAAATTCAGTAACTAATTTTACTGTGTGAAATATCAGGAAATGCCGAGGGAAAACTACAGCATATTTAATATTTATCATCACACTGATAAAACAACAAATTAATTTGACGTTATCATTATAATATCATTTATCTCAATAGCTTAGTTTAATATATGTAACGGATTACTCTAGAGGCGGGCAGAGTTTGAATCATCGTTAAGTTCAAAATTGGATCTGCAGAATACAGTTGTATAGGAAGACAGTAGATTAGATGCGAAAATGAAACAAAGTTTGATAAGACATATCAATGGAAAACAATTACATGCATCACTTCAGAAGATATAATTTTCATTTAATTAGAGACATGAAAAAGTACATTAACAAAAAGTTACTGAATCTTTTTCCAAAATACGTAAAGAAATTACCTGAAATTAATTTTTTAAGTATTATTACAAAATTATAATGTAAAAAAATAATTTAGTTTATTGAATAGGTTTTAAAATCAACAAATTGCTTTGTATATTTTTTATAAATAAATATTTATATTATTATTATAATTTTATTCAGTAACCTTTATTCTACAATAATTCAGTGTTGTTCATGCAAAACGAAGTAATAGAAGTAATAGCATAAATAATAAAGATTTTCAATTTTTACATTGAGTCATTCGTTAATCAGCAAGCATTATACTTTGTATAACGCTTGGTTGCTGATCAGCAAGCACTATACTATTTTATATTTACAAAATGAGACAATTTAAATTGCAGTAAATTTTAAAATTTCAAATTATTAATTGTATATCTGTTGACTTTCATTTACTTTTGTTGTTGTTCATAATTTGTTTCTTTATTGTAAGATAATTTTTCAGCAACATTAAAACGATAAAATTTCATTTTTATCGAGTTAATTTTGTACATCAATATTCCTATTTGTACTCGAAGGAAATTGCTTTTAAAAAGCATTTTAATAAATGTAATCGTAGTAATTATTTCGAAAAATATATGCTATTTTACGTTATTTTTTATAATTAGTTTTTACTAAAGAATTTGCTTCTCACAAAAGATGTTACAAAAAACATGAAAACATTAAACTTTTCAAAAGGTTTAATCTGTTTAACTTTTCTAATTTTTCACATAATTCGAACATCGAACAAAAATTTTTTTAATCAGATTATTATAGCCACCGACAAATCGTTCAAATGTGGTACGCATATTAAAATGAATATATTAACGTTTTTTGTCAATTATGAGCTTTGAAATGCTTATGTGAGAAGGCGGATTCCGGTTAACCCATTTTTTACATACAGAGTAGTAAATGAAATGAAATGAGAGAAAGATCCGTGAAATCTTTCTGTATCATGATCCTCACATTAGTTGAGATAACTAATCTGCCGCTGATTTAAAAATATTATAATAACGTGTTACCTGACATTCACATACGACTGAAATGGAAATTTCATAATTCGTGGAAACACATATAAGTTGGAGAATTAGAGAAGAAATGTCTAAATTTTCAGGCACTTTGCGAAAGCGACAATACGAGAGCAGTGGCAAAATATCTGGCACTGTGTACTCAGTGAAAAGGTTGAACGTGAGCGATGTTGAAAGCTGACCTTTAATCTTATATATAAATTTTCGTCCAATAGCACCATTGGAATATCACGCCACGCTTCTGATATCTGGTGGTTTTTCGGGATAGACACTCAATGGCACTCAATTATTGCCTTGGGAGGAACTAAACTGTTATTCTTGCATATATCAAAAGAAGTAAATTTAAATTTTAAAATAATATTTTAACAAACATTTTTCTTAACGCCAGATTTTCATAATTACTTATATGAGTAGCAGCATACACAAATAATCCCAAGCATATAATTACGATTTTCAAACAGACTCTGTCAAAGAACTGTACCTTTCCCACTTTTATGCTTTCAATAGCGTAGTTCTACCACTCCAGAAAACAGTTTAACTCACATTTATACAGAAATCTGGTTTCCGTTTTTCTGGGGTCATTTTTCTGTTTCCTAAATCCCTATAGTAAATCTGTGTATCTCGTTGGAAAAATAATTGTTTTTTTACGTAGTGTGCAAAATTTTAGTTTCCAATAAATAGGTTACCGAAATATAAGTAACTGAAAACTGTAAAAATCGCCAAAAACCTATAATTTCTTTTTTTTCCATCTTATATCTAGGGTTAAAAAAAGAATATCTATAAAGCACAATTTTAAACAGAGTTTTCCTTCCATGAAGCGAAATTCTAAAAACACGAATACAAAAAAAAAAATTTATTCCACCAGAGATCTGGTGAAACAAATTTTTAAATACAACTGATATATACCTGAGTGATAGTGTGAAGAATTTTTAATGCTATGTCGTAAAAGTCAGATCCTCCAAGAAAAGCTCAGCATCAATTGTATATTGTATCTATTTTGTAATATCATTCTGTCGGTTTTTAACTCGTTAACCATCTGTCTCTAGCTGGATTATTAAAAAGTTTTTTTTGCACAGAACCAAAATAATTTTATGGTCTAAATTTGATTTAAACATGAATACACTAATCGGCATACCGTTTCCAAATGCCAAGATTATCTTTACCAAAGAAAAACTCGTAAAAACAATTTGACTGTCATCCAGACAGTCAGAATTTTTAACTTGATTTAAATTCTTTGCAACTGTTTCTTGTTTCGATAGCATTGGTACGTAAAAAATGTTATAAAGGGAATTGTATGAAATTATACAACAATAAGATTTTATCACATAAAACTTAACATAACTTCCAAAATGAAGTGGCCGATAATTCAACGTTTTTTGTACTTGTTACCAGTAATTACAGACTATTAAATTAATTTTATTCATTTCGAAATGTTTTTATTCTTTTTTTTGTGGAAACAGAATAGAAGTGTTTAGTAATTTAGACACAATAGAAACGTAAATAAAAGGAACTATTTACGTTAATTCAGTAAACAGTAAATATAAGTAAAGACAATTTGTAGAACAGAAAACTATGAATAGAATATATAATAAAAACAATGTTTTATAGAAATTTTAACCTCGCTTTTATATTAAAATAATAAATGCATTTCTAATACATTGATGAATTGAATAAAATGAATGAGTTGAACACAAATTTCTTCATATTTTTTTTAAATTTCAATTTTAAAAATAAAAAGATATACAAAACGTAATTAATAATTCGATTTTCTAAATGCAAAAGATTAAAAATATTTTTATAACAAATGAAAAATAAATGCAAGATTTAAGTCGTTTAGTAACATCGTTACTGAATTGTATGCTTTGCAAATTAATGAAAGTTTGTTTCGTGTTCTCTACGAGATATTTCGTCGTCAAATTTCTCTTCACAGATGTGACATTCTAGTTCGGCTCCTTCAACTATCACTTCCGAAAATATTTCCAATTCTGGTAAATTTTACAGTTCGTTCATGTTTAAATATTCGTCTCTATTCATAATTCCGGTATTTTCTGAACCTATACTTAGTGTTTCCACGACAGCTTCTTCATATTCTACTGATTGAGATTTTTGACCACTCGTTGATGGTTTTTCTATTGATTCTTTCTGCTCTTTGTCTACAATGTCATATTCAACGTCTTGAATAAATTCAACGCTTGCCTAAGAATTCAAAAATGAATATAATATAATCTAATATAATTCAGTTAATTAAACTAAAATCACTATCACTATAAATTCAAATCATAATTAACGTCAACTGCATTAATCCAAACATTCATTTTCTAAAGATTAATTTATAGAATGGAATTTATAATTTATTTTTTAATTTACTATCGTAATTAATGAAAGTTAGTGCTTTTACATAGTAAAGTATTTTAAATTTCTGTATGATGAAATATAGTTTAACACGATACTTTTTATATATTAATGTGAATTCACTCTCAGTTAGGCGCACGGGAAACTATAGTTTATCAGGCATGTTTAAATGCGTGTATTTTTTAGTCTGTCAAAGCCGGAAAATAATTTCTAACTTCCTTGAAGTGTATGAAGATTGCACTAAAAAATTTCAAAGTTCTACGAAATTTATTCTTACAGAAAGCGAGCGCAAAGTTCGCTGGGAAACAATAGTCAACACGCGACTAATCGAGGCAGTTTGAATTTGCATTTGCCCAATACGAGTTTTACTGCTATGTGACGTCATATGACGTTGGTGTTGACTCATCTACAGTATTTGTATTGTTTTTTTATTTTTTGCATCGATCGTTTTATACAGATTGTTGAATATTTTGTTGCATTTAATACGTTTTATACAGATTGTTGAATATTTTGTTGCATTTAATACGTTTTATTTACTTTTAACTAAACGCAATGAAACGGAATCGGAGCTGAGATTTTACCATCTCCATACTTTCCATTTACCGCTAATTGCTTTACAATGGTAGGGGACGGTCTTTCCTAAAATATTTATGAACCTGAGAGGTAAGAAAACATTTTTTGGTTGATACAGTTAACTGACACATGCAAAAAAGCGAATCTTAGATAGCAACAGACTTTTTACAGTTTGTAAAAAACGCTTCTACTTTTACGATTCTTCAATTAAAATTCCTGAAAATTACTACTCTTTTGTTTTCGTTTAAAAAATACATAAAACGATATATATTGAGTAACTTTTTTTATAAAACAGAATATATTACTCACCTAAAATCACAAAACCCGCAATAAAAGAATCGTTTTTCAAAATTGATCTATGAATACACAGAACGACTGTTTTCCGCTGTCAAACATAATAATACATTGCTATCGCGTTCAAATATGGGTTTTAAAAGAATGTTAAAAAAAGTTCTGTTTATAGAAAAATTACAGATTGTATATTAATTTTGTATATGAATAATAAAGCATTCCGAAATTTGTAAACTTTTAATAGTGTGCAAAATATTTGTTATGTTTATTTATTATACCTAAATTTCATTTTTAAAAATATCTAATTTGTAAGATAACATGCGCTGTTATAATCTTTGCACAGGATACAAAATCAGCTGGCACCGGACTGCCCATTTATTATTTTTATTAGCTTTTGTTCAAGTTATTATATTTATTTATTAATTTTCGTTATTCCAGTTTTACCTTACATTATTAGTTACCATTAGTTATACTATAGGTAATTCTTTATTAATTAAGCGTTTTGTGAATTTTACGCCTGTGTAAAATATAAATAAGTGTTAATTTGTTCTGTAATATCTTATGTAGATTTACCATAAAATTAAAACTAATTAGCAGCATGTAATTCGAAATGCATTTCTTTTATAATATATAAAAATAAAATCTACGTTTTCCATCCTGAAAATTGTTCCTGTATGATAACTTCTCCGTAGCAATTTTGTGCTTAATTTCGGAGAATCAAGAAGAAACAATAATGAATCAAATAATAGAATTCAGAATGTTCATTAATTAAATGGAAATTGTTTCTGATGAAAAACTTATGTAAAAGAAAAATAATTTTGAAACAATTATTATGATTAAATTTATTTCAAATAATTTACGATGGTAGATTTTCCCTTAGTAATTTTACTAGTGGTGTAGTTTATTAACATTCACAGAGAAAAAGTTTTATCGTTTCGATTTTACCGAAAACAATTTTGCTGTTTAGAAAAGAAATACAGATAATGACAACAGTAAACGAAAATCGTCAGATATACCATAAATCATTTCGAATCTGAAATCTATAACTTAAATCGTATTATTTTGAAATTACCGTATATAGGAATACCGTATAGGTTTCGTATACCGTATATTTTTAATCGTTTGACATGTGATAACAAATCAAATTTCCTTCTTGTAGCGTGTCCACACGTATATAGAGGTATAGAAAGACTGATGCAGATTATCAAATGACTGAAGGTACAAACTTCAAATTATCAGTTTTTATTTTGTGTTAATACTTGACTTTACGTAAACAATGCTGTGTTATTTATTAAATGAATGAAGGTTACATAATAAAATTAATTACAATAATAATGTAATAGTCACCTAGAAAAAATCTGATAAGGGATTATAAAAAACTTTTACAAGCTAAATAACTTTCCTTACATTATAATATTTAAGTAAATTTTAAATGATTGATTTCAGTAAATTCCTTTACGTATGTTGGAACCAGATGCGGTTTGTTTCTGTGGATGTGCTATTTTCATGTGTCTTTTTAAGTCAAATTTATGTTTGAAAGTTTTCTTACAAATATCACATGAAAACGGTCGACTTTTTCCATGAGAGATTAGATGTCTCGTTAAAGTGGATAACCATGGAAAACTTTTACCGCATTCTTCACATTTATGATATTCTTTCGATATTTTTCCGGGGAATCTAAGTATCAAATGATTTATAAATCAATATTTGATGTTTATTACTTACTAAAAAACAAAATTGAAATATTAGTATTTTAAAATTGAAGTTAAATTTTAATATATTTCGTAAATTCGTTTTATTTTGTATGCATTATAATGGATTATTGTTAAAGAAATTGTATCTTAATTAATATTTACGATTTTTACGGTAGAGATATAAAAAGTATATATTTTAATCTTTTACTTTACTTTATGTTTTAATTTATAATTAAATCAGCTATGTAGTCCATAATGTTATATTTCATGCTTACGTTAATAAATTTGATATAATTTATTTCATAAAATATTTATAGTTTAAATGCAAAAATAAACATTAATATATTTTTTACAATAATAATTTCTGAAGCGATTGCATGTGGATGTAATCGTTTGACATGTGATAACAGATCAAATTTCCTTCTTGTAGCGTGTCCACAGTCTGTGTAGTTGCATTTGAATGGTCGTTCTTTCGAATGAATTCTTTTGTGTCTTCTTAAATTTCCAGAGGAGGCAAAACCTCTTTCGCAAATATCGCATATAAATGATTTTTCACCAGTATGAGTTCTTAGGTGCATATCTAAGAGCGATTTGCTTAGAAATATTCGTTTACATTCAGGGCATTCATATTTATTTTTTTTTATCCTTTAAAAAATATTTGTTGTGAAAATTATTAAATTGTTAAGATCGCTATTAATATTTTCAGAATTATTTTCTCTTCATATCAAAACACAATCGTAAAATATATTTAAGATATATATAAATGGTTTGCTGTATATTAGTTAATATGATCATATAAATCGTCATATTAAGTAAAATATATTTATTTTTTCAATAAAAATTAAAATTTTAAAATTTTCATCTTTACAATTTAGAATGATAAGTGTCGCCTATTAAAAATAACATGTAACAAAACAGATTGATGGTTTTACTTACCTTTTCAGATTGCATTTAAAAAAAGTAATTTCAATTCCAATTCACTTTATAAATTTTGAAAAGATAAAAAACGAAGAATGCACTACAACAATGTAAAATTTCGGGAATTGTTTTATCAGATCGACGTATTTTGCTTATTTGTTAGCTTAAAAAGACAAAAATTCCGACTGAAATTATTTCTTACTAGCTGCAAGTATCCGCTTCGCTGGGTTTTTATTTGTTCGTACATTTATATGCAATATAGTTTATATATATATATATATATATAAAAGACTGTTTCTTTTCCTGTACATAATCTTTCTGTGATTCAATGTGTTTCCCTATAATTTTCAAGTTGCTCTTCTGTCTGATTATCTCCTTTGCTACCCATGTTTCGATTCAAATGCAACTAAGAAATTCACAAAAAAATTATTTTTTGTATGAAATAATTATTTCCGCTTTAACGCGAATCTAACATCCAAAAAATTTTCCGGGAAATAATTCTCGCAGAAGAAAAAGTCCTCCAAAAAGTGTTTTTATAAAAAAAAAGTATATAAAAAATATAAATAATCTATATATAAATGAATGTATGTCTGGCTGTGTATGTGTCCTTCATGCATTACCACACCGTTTATCCGATTGCCGCGAAACTTTGGGAAGTTGTTTAATGTACTCCAGCGAAGGTTTGTAACATAGTACGATTGCAAAGAAACTTTGNCGTATTATAGGAGTTATTTTTACCGTTGTTTACGGATAATGCCACAATTTTTATAGGAATCATAACTATAGGAAACGGTTTTATAGGGGGATCTACTGTATTTTTTCGATAAAAATTAAAATTTTAAAATTTTCATCTTTACAATTTAGAATGATAAGTGTCGCCTATTAAAAATAACATGTAACAAAACAGATTGATGGTTTTACTTACCTTTTCAGATTGCATTTAAAAAAAGTAATTTCAATTCCAATTCACTTTATAAATTTTGAAAAGATAAAAAACGAAGAATGCACTACAACAATGTAAAATTTCGGGAATTGTTTTATCAGATCGACGTATTTTGCTTATTTGTTAGCTTAAAAAGACAAAAATTCCGACTGAAATTATTTCTTACTAGCTGCAAGTATCCGCTTCGCTGGGTTTTTATTTGTTCGTACATTTATATGCAATATACTTTATATATATATATATATAAAAGACTGTTTCTTTTCCTGTACATAATCTTTCTGTGATTCAATGTGTTTCCCTATAATTTTCAAGTTGCTCTTCTGTCTGATTATCTCCTTTGCTACCCATGTTTCGATTCAAATGCAACTAAGAAATTCACAAAAAAATTATTTTTTGTATGAAATAATTATTTGCGCTTTAACGCGAATCTAACATTCAAAAAAATTTCCGGGAAATAATTCCCGCAGAAGAAAAACCCCTCCAAAAAGTGTTTCTACAAAAAAATTATATAAAAAAAATAAAAATAATTTAAAATAAATGCTTTTATTTAAAAAAAAATAGATGTAAGGTTTATTATTCTTTCGTTTAACAAGGCGTGAAATATCACACGTGCAGTCTACATTGTTTACAATTTGGTTGAGCTTGAGAACAGCTGGAGTCCACTTTCCCGGGTAGTTCTCTTGTAGGCTTCAGGGAATTATCGGTCTGAAGCAGGAGGGGAGCTAACTTACCGCATCTGTTCAAATATAACACAATATTGTCGATTTTAATGCTATTAAATTATGAGGAAACCGAAAAAATGGTATGGGGAAAAATTCTACTGAACAAAAACAAAAAACCTGCTGATGTCATAAAAAACATACAATAACGTTTTAAATAATTTTACCGAAGTCAAATGGGTGAAATAGAAGTTTAGAACGATTTAATTAATTTGATTAAAAAACTCCCATAAAAAACAATAGCCCGATTAATTATCTAACTCAGTGATGGGCAAACTTTTTAAAGAGCGGGCCAAAGGAAAAGAAGGAAACTTTAGGCGGGCCAATATAATTGTAACCTAGCTCTGCATCTGAAAATCCAGGTGGCGCTATAAAAACATGTGCAGGCCGTCCGCCATATTTCTTTTTCTCTCTTTCGGCTACGCTACGCACGACGAGTGGATGTTCTGTACCGAAGCATGCTTGTAACCGATCGAGCTTTTACTCAATTAGTGTAAAACAAAATTTTGTACATGATTGTAAATAAACTTTCATGGTGAGATATGAAGCTTCGGTTATTTTGTATAATCAACGAACACTCAAGTTAAGTGGTGCATCAACCACTACAGCCTGTATTCTTTTTTACTGGTCAGATTAGTAATAATGTCGCACGGGCCGGTTAGAACATTTCAGGGGGCCGCATCTGGCCCGCGGGCCGTAGTTTGCCCATCACTGATCTAATTAATATATCGTCATAAAAATTTCCTTAGCAAAAATAATTCATGAAATTTGCACAGATCATAGATAACGATGTATATATGCTGATGTATATATGAAGATTTTAAAAACCAGAAATGGTGATTACCTCCATTTCATAATCTGATTCTTATTTAGTAACGAAAAGTCCTGCTACTCAGAATGCCAGTCCGATTCAATTGATGTGAGCGGAATCGTGTAATGCATTTAAGAAAAGACAGATGATGTGTGTTTTTTTCACCTATAGCCTGTAAGATTTCTAGGTCGTTTTCGAAATTGTTGTACTTCTTTTGCTCTCTAATATTCTTGACTTATTTACCTCGGCTGCTTTAATAAAAATATCAAGCTAATAGTTAAATAATTTGGCAGTTCGTTTGTCTTTAATAATCAGGTTTACGAAGAAATTATACTTGCAGACTTCGACTATTGATCATACTATCGTAGATCTGGGTAATATGAGCAAATATAACTTTATTAAAACATTGCTGCAGTTCAGAAAATAAGTACATTATGGTACCCAAGTACTTGCAGTATGAAGATAAATCTGTAAAAAGTTGACTGTGACAAAACAGTCTGTACATTATTCAATTTTGAAGAAACTCGGCGTTTTATTTTAAAATGTTTATATTTCAAAATTGGTTTACCCTACACACACACATGTAGGGGAGTCCGGGACAAGATCGGCATGTTAAGCTTTACTTAACTTTTGTGTAAAAATACTGCTGTAAACTGAAAAAAAAGCTTTGCATATTGTCTATTGGAATGTTTTGTTACTATAGAACTGGTTAAAATCAGTTTCGAAATAAAAATAATTAAAATAATTACAACTTTACAAGAAGAGAGAAATTGACGAAATTGCCCCAGGTATAGGGCAAAGGGCAACTTCGGCAACTTCTCTCTTTTTGTACAGTTGTAATTATTTTAATTATTTTTATTAAAGTTGCCCCTGATATAGGAGCAACAGTAATGGCACAAGATAGGCACGTATAAAATTATGTTATTAACAATGTATAAGTTGGAATTCACTATTAAAGCAAAGAAATACAAATCCAACACCCATTTAATATTATTACAACGAAATGCAAGTTCAAAGACATATATACATGAATAACAAATGCAAACATGTTTTCATTTATCATCTGTTTGATTTTTATCCTTTGCTTCTAATGTGGCTTTATGTTGCCGATCTTACCCCGCTAGTCATGATTTCGAAACNGCCCAGGAAATCAGGCATCTGTGGAGGATGGATAGGGTGCTTATTGTACCTGTCGTTCTCTCCTGTACAGGTGTGATACCACACACGCTACACAAAAGCCTGGGAACATTACAATTGAGTAGAAATACATACATCACACTACAGAAGGCCACTATATTGAATACATGCCACATTGTTAGGAAATTCCTAAATACAGACACACACACTGACACACTTATTTAATTTTAGTTTTGTTTTGGTTGCTATGCCTTGACTCTGGTCCGGCATAGTACACAGCCACCGGTGTGAACCGAGTATAACTAACAAAACCCAACATAAAAGTAATATTATATATTTATATAATTACTTATCATTTTCAATTTTATAGATCTAGGCGCAGTCGAAATGACAGATAAAAGAAACTTACAGCTTTTAATGCGACTTTTTCACTTTTTAATTGCTCATATTTCAGTAGCTATTTATAAAAAGCCTAAAGTTTTGCTCACTACCTAACAAAACCATTTGATTTCGAACGAAATATTCACAGTTATGATAGAGATATCGGGAACAGAAAAATCGGCTTAAGGAAATCGGAAGCTTGATTCCTCTGTAAGTGTCTATTAGTGAATTTTTCACAAGTTTCTTCTGTCGTTACACTCACTAAATTACAAATATATTATCCATAACTGTTAAATCCGTATATCTTGTTTCAACAACCATCCCATAAATCGTTTGGTTACCCGAAATGTAAAGAATTTCCATTTTTCATCTAAAATTTCTGTGTTCAGTAAGTTCTCAATACTGTGTCAAGCCTTAATAAGAACTAATCATATTGGTCAATAATTAATTAACAATAGTGGAATAAGGAGCATAATATTCGTTTCTTATTCTAGTTAAGTTATAGTTACTTTAGTTTAGTTATTCCTATTCTAAGTCGTATCGTCCTCGCGTAATATAATGTCCAAATTGAGTTCACGTTCTTCTCTTTACTCAGAAGTAAACTTCTACCTACTGTTAAAATGAGTTAAAAATCTGCGACACATTCAATCCCGTAAACGTAAATTTATTCAATTAAAGCTATGACTTAATTTCAAATAATTACTTTTTAAATTCTGTTTCTTACCAAAAGTATTGTTCTGCAAGTGTACAGTACTTTTATAAAATAATTTATACCATAAATTAATTAATACGAGAATTTTCCAATACTATTTCATTCAACTGTGCTGTAACTAATGTTGTATTAGTAATGTTTAATTTTCGTCTGTCGCAGACCAATGTAGAAAAATTTTAATAATTTTTGACGACTTTTTGAACTTATATTGTTTTAAAGTTAAATGTCTAGAATTAACTAGATTTGTGAAATTGTTTCTCGTGTTCCTTTAAAGAAATTTCGTCAGAAAATTGTTGTCCACAATGTTGACATTCGAATTTATCTTCATCGGTTTCCATCTCTGGGAATAATTCCAGTTGTGAGGATGTTTCAAACTTCATAATTTCTAAATCGATGTTAAAATCTTTAAGAAATTCTTCAGCTTCTCCTGGTGTGAAAATATTCTCTTCTGAAGCCACTTGTTCAGATTCAATTGATCCTCTTGCTTCAGAACTTGTTGATGGTGTCTGAAAAACATCCGATTGCACTTTTTGGCCATGTTCTGTGTCTTTCTGAAAGTAAATAGTATAATTAAAAAGTGCAATTCAATAAACGCAAATACATAAAATTTCATGTAAGTTAAAATATTTAAATTATTCATAATTTTTGTAAATCTTTTTGTGAGAAAAGAATTCTTATGCAGAAGGGAATACCATTCTCTTTTGCATAAGATTCTTTAAATCTATCTTTGTGAGTTTTAATGGTTTGTGAAATAAAAATATTTATTAATATGTTCTGTAATTTCTTATATGTTTTCACCATAAAACAAAAGACTGGTGAGCGGCATATGACCCGGATTTCAGTTAATTCCATTATCAGTAAATAATAAAATGTACTTTTTTATCGTACAAATTGTGTCTTTATGATAAGTTCTCTGTAACAATTTTCTTCTGAATTGCAAAGAACAAACAGCAAGCAAAAAACCAATAAGCAATTCAGTGCGAAAGCTCAAAAAATTTCACAAATTAAACAGAAATTGTTTTTCTAAAAAACTTATCTAGAGAAAAATATATTTCGAAACAATTATTACGATTAAACTTATTTCAGATAATTATAATAAGTAAATTTAAGCTGATGGCTGCTGGTTATCGAATGACTAAAAGTTATTACTATTACTATAAGTACTAACTTACGATAATGACCTTTTGTTTTCTATTACTACTTTAAATGAACAAGAATGCAGTGTTATTTTATGAATGAAAGTTTACAAAATAGATGTATTTACAGTAATCACGTAATAATGTCACCTAAAAAAATCTGAGAATCAATTTAAACAATTTTTTACAAGCTACATAACTATTATTNAAATATCACATAAAAATGGTCGTTTTCTTTTAGGATATATCAGGTGCCATATGAAAGCAGATGAGGATTCAAAACTTTTACCGCAGGTATCACATTTATGGTTTCTTCGTTTCGATTTTAGTGGTAGCTATTTATTAGATATAGAAAAAGAAAATTAAAATATTAATATTTTAAAAATGACATTAAATTTAAGTATATCTTGTAAAATTTTTCTATTTTGTATAAATTACGGACGCTTTTTTGATAATTAGTATTTACGATCTCTATGTAATACGTCTCTGTAATCCAACAAATGACGGACTCCCAGCAAATTTCAAAAAATCACATCACATAATTGTTGATTCTTCCTTTTCTTTGAATGTTACTAAAATCAGTAAAATGTCAATGTTATTTTTTTACTCCTTTTGTAATAATGCTTTCTTTATTATATAAAGAGTTTCGTGAGATCCTTCATAATTTTATTTGAATTTTTTACGTCAGATAGTCAGGCGGTTATCTAGAATCTAATATGAAAAATAATCATCGCTTAAATATTGAATTTAATTTAATTCAATTTGCTGTGAGTCCGTCTACCATTTGTTGGATTACAGAAACGTATTACATAGAGATCTAATATACAGAAATCCAGTTACATAGTAACATTTACGATGTTTAACAATAATATATAACAACTATATTTTTTGATGTTTTACAGTAAAGTACCACTCTTATTTATAATAATTAAATGTGTTTTATAATGCATTATAATATTATATTTCATACTTTAATTTAATAAATATGATATATTTTATTTTATAAATATTTATCCAATTAATATCAAAATTAAACATTATTTTTTTAATAATAAGTTCAGAAGCTCTTACTTTTAGATGCATTCGATTCACATGGCTTATTAAATGATGTTTTATTTTCGCAGCGTATGTACAGTCTTTGTAGTTGCATTTGAATGGTCTTTCTTGAAAATGTACGTTTTTGTGAATTAGTAAAGTTGAAGACTGAGAGAATTTTTTATCGCAAATAGTGCATACAAACGGTTTCTCATTAGTATGAACCCTCACGTGATTATCTAACTCCCATTTTGTACGAAATTTCTTTTTACATAAAGTACATTCATGTGTCTTTGTTTCATCCTTTAAAAAGTATTTGTTATGTAAATAATTATATATCATTAAAATTCTATTTATGTTTTCTGAAATATTTTCTCTTTATGTCTAATCAAAATAGTAAAATACATGTACTTTTTCCATATGACAAAGTTTTAAATTTTTCATTTTTTACAATTTTGAATAACAACGGTCGCCAAATAACAATGCAATACAAAACCGATTGAACGTTTCACTTACTTTTTCTGACTGCATTTATATATTTAATAATCCAAATTGTAAACCCAGTTTATAAATTTTGAAAAGATAAAAAACCAAGAATGCATTACAATAATGTGAAATTTGGCAATTGTTTTGTCAGATTGTCATATTGTNTTTTTTCGACATCATCTAAAATTTCAGATTTTTCATTTTTTACAATTTTTAATAACAAGGGTCGCCAAATAACAATGCTATACAAAACAGATTGAACGTTTCACTTACTTTTTCTGATTGCATTTATAGAATTAATTATTTAAATTTTAAATTCACTTTATAAATTTTTAAAAGATGAAACGCCAAGAATGCACTACAATAATGTGAAATTTGCCAATTGTTTAGTCAGATTGTCATATTGTTACTATAGGTTAGCATGAAAATTGTAACGAAACAGATTTAATGTTACTTCTTTTTAAATGTAAAGTGCATAAAGAAATAAACATTTTAAAGGTACAGTTTCTGAATGAATTTCGTAAATTGTTATCTGAATATTTTTTCGAAATCTGAGACGTACAAATTAAATAAAACGAATTTTTATTTAAGTGTCGAATGGGAAACATTGAATGTGCTCTAAATTAAAGGACCCTATTCTAGTAACAGAGTGCAGGAAATGTTTCAAAAGTAGAGCCTGTTGACTACTTAAATTATTTTTTCGCATTTATTAATGACAAGAAAAAGAAACTAAAAATAAAATCTTACAATTAGTTTTTAAAAACTCAAGTTACATTTACAGCACCAAATTCGCAAAAACGAACCTTGTTTATTTATTACTTTTTTGATAATCTAATGTGAGAATTGTCGAAATTTTAAAACTTAATTAGCATTGACCTCTGAATTGCTCTGAAAATATTGATATCAGTTCATGATTAGGGGAAGGGAGGGCAAGATAGAAGGTTTATCTTTATGATGTAAAAAAACATAAAACAACACAATATAAACCTTTTATTTTAATCAGTTTCGAAAGAGATCTTAGATCGTAATTAATCGTAATAAAATTTAAAAAAATCGTGTAATTAATACTGACGAAATCATTTAACAAAAAAGCTTTACAAAGATATAAGCATAATTAATTTTATCTTTCGAACGAATAGGTCATATTGATGAACCCATTGATATTATACGATTTCCTCAAAGCAGAATGTATGAGAGTGCCACACATTTAGCCTTGATAAAAGTGAAGGCGCTTATTCCTTGCAGCCACTGATTATCTCTGGTAAAAACAGCATGCAATCTTATAACACAATGCAGAATACGCTGTTGGTGTCGAAACGAGCGGCTCTTCTATTACACTGAGCTGCATCGTAAATTAACGTATGTCGAGGTATTCTCCAAACGTGTAGGTAGATATTTTAATTTTAACTAAGTAGTTTTAATTTTTATAATATCATAATGACATCAATTGACGTCTATTACTTTACCAGCTCTTATTCATAACAAAAGGAAAGTATGACTATAGGTCATAATATGACTCTCGAATATTTTTACATTTTTGTACTTAGTGGAAGTTCCAACGCCGAGAAACGCAAAAATAAATGGAGAGCTTTTTCGTATGTATAGATTTTGGGTACGTGTGTGAAAAAGATTTAGGGTACATGTGAAAAGGGACCGATTTTGTTCATTCATTTTGGAGTTTTTTTTTCTGTGTTTTTGTCAATAATTTCTGAAATTTGATAAGTAAGTTTGTGTATTATTGGAATCAAAGTTATTTAACTTTGGTCATAAAAGATGGACTGGGTAGAGGATAGATGACGACATATGTCATGTACAAGTAAGTGCGATTCAATATACGTTTTATTCGTTGTTAGCTTTTAATTATTATTTTATTTTATAATACTCTACCCTTAAAATTAAGCTTTTTGCAATTCAATCTTTTGCAAATTTTTAATAATATAAGAATTTTTAAAATTAAATCAGATGATTCAATCAAATTAAAACAGGTGATTTAAAATGCAATCTGAATCCTTGCCAAAAAAGTTTAGTAACGATATTCCTTCTTTATTGGTTTATTATTTAAAGCAATAATTAGCTCAATGTTTAATATAAATTTTCTAATAGATTATTTTGTACGCTTTTGAAGAAACAAATTTTTCAATTTGAATAAGGTGGAAAAAGATTTTTAAAAATCAAATGAAGTAATCTTCGTTATTCAATGTTCTTGAATTGTTTTGACGTTCATGGTTTATCCAAATCCGAAGTGTTTTGTTTGTCTGTCTCTAGTCTCCTTCTCATTTGGAGAAGAATTTCGGCAGCACTTAATACAGCTTGATCCATTGTTGTTTGATGATCCAAGGTTTGACTAGAAGACTGCAAATTTGATTTCAGTTTTACTTGTTCTATACATTCCTTAAAAAATAAAAGTACTTTTATTTAATACAATTCCATTTATTTAGTTATATATTATACATTTATCAAAATTATCAAAATTTATCAATATATATACATTTTATCAAAAGCATAATAATAATAAAGATTACCATTCCATGTATCTACGGATGATTACTTGGTAGATTTATAATAAATATTGGAATATATAAGTAAACTAGCAGATAAGCCTGGCGTCGCTCACGCAAAAAGTACCGATAGCGAAGATTAAGATTATTACATTGTAGCCAATCTCTCTCGTTTTCACAGAATGCAAGAATTAGGTCTCCCTGATTCCAGACTTATTAGAGTATTTTTAGATGGGTCTAAAAATATGTTTGATTTCCCTCAAAAACGCGAAAAAAATCGCGTCTGAGCCTGAGAATTTTGCACGTCGCTTGTTGACACTTCCATTGCTTGTTGACATTCCATCGCTTGTTGACACTTCCATTGTTACTTAAAACTTCTATTGTTACATAACACTGCCATTGTCGATACTTTTATTGTTACTTAACACTTCCATTGTTGAAGCCTTAATCCTGTCCCTCTCTACCGCNAATCCTTTCTTAGTGTGCGTTTCCATGACGTACCCTAACTGTGTACCAAATTTCACCTCTTTAGGTTAAGCGGTTTGCTCTGGGCGATGATGAATCAGTGAATGAATGAGTGAGTCAGTCAGGACAAGCAATTTTATATATTTAGATTTTATCAAAAGCATAATAATAATAAAGATTACCATTCCATGTATCTACGGATGATTACTTGGTAGATTTATAATAAATATTGGAATATATAAGTAAACTAGCAGATAAGCCTGGCGTCGCTCACGCAAAAAGTACCGATAGCGAAGATTAAGATTATTACATTGTAGCCAATCTCTCTCGTTTTCACAGAATGCAAGAATTAGGTCTCCCTGATTCCAGACTTATTAGAGTATTTTTAGATGGGTCTAAAAATATGTTTGATTTCCCTCAAAAACGCGAAAAAAATCGCGTCTGAGCCTGAGAATTTTGCACGTCGCTTGTTGACACTTCCATTGCTTGTTGACATTCCATCGCTTGTTGACACTTCCATTGTTACTTAAAACTTCTATTGTTACATAACACTGCCATTGTCGATACTTTTATTGTTACTTAACACTTCCATTGTTGAAGCCTTAATCCTGTCCCTCTCTACCGCGGGGAGATGGAATTTCAAAAAATCTCTATATATTGCTCGTTCTCGTGACGTACCCTAACTGTGTACCAAATTTCAACTTTCAACGCCTAACCGTTTGGGCTCTGCGCTTATTATAATCATCAACCCGTCTCGATTATATATATAGATAACTAGCTGTTACCCGCGACTTCGCCCGTGGGGGTTTTGCAAGCAAACCCTAATTATATTCAGTATTTCAACACCATATTACAGGGGTGGCCAACCTGCTGCTCGCGAGCCACATGCGGCTCTTTGAAGGATTATTTGTGGCCTGAGGCGGCCTTAGAAGGTGGCGAGCAGGGCAATCGCCCGGGGCCTCGCTCTTGCAGGGGCCTCGCGCAACAGTTCGAATAGAAAAAAGTTGATATTTAAAACTTTTTATTTTATCCTTAGCTATTAGTTAAAACGATGAAATTAATTTGATTAATTCATAGTACAGTATATATTATTAATAAGTGCCTAAATAAAATTTCTCATTTAGATTTGAATAATTACAGTTTGAATAATTAAATATTAAAAGTGTTCTATCCTGTAAATAAAACAAACACGCATTCTTAACTCTTTCCTTCTTATGAGCATTTTGTCAGGCCCATTAAGTTTTTGATTAAACCTAAATGGGTTGTAAATGAGCAAGCTTAACACATTCTTAATGTATTACGCCTATCAGGCTGAAGTTTTAATCGCATTTGATATTTTTTCATAAAGTAAATCACATATAACGCGAAAATGCAAGCTAACAATTAATCAAAATCATGCTGTAATCACTCCAAAAAAGAAACATAAAATTATATTATGCTCTAGTGATCTAGTAAATAAGACAGGAAATTCAGAACGAAAGAAAAACGAAGATACCAGTTATATGATCTGAACATACATTGATCCTCATCCTTCACGAAGAACAACTTTATAATTGTCATATTTATTTACATTTAGATATTAGAGTAGGCCTAAATAGATTTAATGAAAAATATGTTATATATGAGAATTAGTTTCATATATATGTTCCTTCATTGTGGCAAAAAATATTACCACAAAAAAGAAAAAACTACTTCATAATAAATTAAATGAAAACATTTGAAAGAATTTTTTATAACATGATGCAGTATATATCAGTTAGAGTTTATGTGTGAATTTCTTTACACAAAATTACATTTAGATAATTAATCATTAATTTCCGTACTAATTAACGTCATATGCTATTTTAATTAAAATTTAAATTAAATTAAACAATACTTCAAAAAATTTTAAAAAGTAACACTTAAAACAGAAAACACTTTTATGTTAATACCAAAAGCAACCCGACTCCTTTTTATACTTTTAAATTTTAAATTGCCATAGCCTATTGCAATATAGTGTATAAAATAAATTACATATTTAAATACCTGGGACGAAGATTCAGTTACCGCATTCGAATGCATTATTGCAATGTGCCGTTTTAAATGAGCCTTTTGTTTGAATGCCATCTTACAGATCTCGCACAGAAATGGTCGTTCTCCTGTATGAGATCTCACATGCCTTTGTAATTGTGATTTACATGGAAAGTCTTTAAAGCACGTGTCACATTGATATTTTCTTTCACTCGGGTCTTCCGATGAACTCTAATTATAGAATTATTTCAAAATGTATTAGATATTTAATTAAAACATTTTAATTTCGAATTAATAATATTGTCCAAGTTATTTGATTTTACTTAACTCCCAAGGAGCGCTTCATGTGATGGTTATATTCTGTTGGTCATTTCAAAATCGGATAACTGTTAGTTACTGGTTTTCTTTTCTTTGACCTGGCAGCCATTTTTATAAAGTTATTCTGTTTGGGTACCTCTGCTATTTAAGTGGCGGCAAATGCTTTAAAAAATTTTGGAAATTGAGAGAAAAAAAATTAATTTTTTATAAATGGAAAGAACCAGAGTGTTCCTAAATTAAATGATGTTTTTTTTTTGTTTATGTTTCTCTACTAATATCACAATAAAATTAAACGAACTTAATAATCAGCTTGAAGGTGAAAAAAAATNATACAGGTAACCCCCGTATAACACGGCACTTCTATAGCACGGATTCGCTCTAACACGGTTCGAGAATTGGTACCATCCCCCGTATAACACGGTACTTTTATAGCACGGATTCACTCTGACACGGTTCGAGAATTAGGTAAAACCCTCGTACATGAAATGTAATAAATTTTTGCATACTTAAGTAATAATAGTTCACGAAAATTATTATTTTCGTGAACTATTATTACTAATACTAAGTGAACTAGTACTTAGTAATAATTTTCGTGAACTAGTACTTAGTAATAATTTTCGTGAACTATTAGTTCTTAAGTATGTAAATTTTTTCTTCTCGCTTTCTGTCGATACACGTGGTCCTTCTCGAAACTTGTTTCAATGTTGCCAGATC
>NW_019385267.1:0-15578 GCF_000671375.1 Centruroides sculpturatus
AAAAAAAAAAATAAAGCAAAATAATTTCAAAAAATATAAACCTTCAGGCAACCTATTATTAAATTAGTTATATATGTATCTAAATTAGTAATAACTATGTAGTTCAATTAAAAAAAAAACTTTTTTCTTCTATTACTGTAATCAATTTGTGATTTTTCAAAAGATTTTTACAATAATTAGCTTTGAAAACCACGTAAATCACTTAAGAGTACCAATTGCAATTATATTAAGCAATGAGCCACAATAATGGAGATGAGGATCATTAGGTCATAAGTGGAATGCTCGTGACCTAATGTACATTGTTTTTCCTATTCAAAATTTTCAACACACACAGCGAATTATAAAAAGTTTTACCTGCGGCAGATTTCAGCGGCTCTCTTCCACGAATGACGAAGATTAAAATATCTATAACACCGAATTCCATTCCTGGACCAATCTGTAATTAAAATAAATTTTTAAGTAAACTAAAGGAAGTTATATAAATTACTATTATAATACTACAAATAGTAGTCCCTGACCTATTAATATTAAATATTTTATTATAGACTTATACTAATAAAAAAAATTATAGTTATTTATATATATATATATAGTACCGTATATCCTTATTATAGGAAACTTTTTTTTATTTCTCTCTTTAAACAAAATAGAGTAAACGATTATTGCTTTCTTATATCTGATCGAGTGTTACAAAGGAGTTTTGTCGTTCATACTCTAATTCCTCTTAAAGCCGTAAAGAACAAAAATATTTCGTATTGTCATTGTTATTCGAGAAAATAAAATTGTTTAAGAAAAAAAAAAATAAATGGAAAGATAATTGGATTTAGAAACAATAGATTCATGAACAAGTATTATCTAGAATTGAAAACTAAACCTAAGGTTTGAAAAGTGTTGTAATTGTTCTCGTAATTGTATGGTTTAAATACCTTATAATTTTCTCATAATTATTTTGGTTTAGATCCAGTGAAAGAAATGTTTTTAAGTTTTTTTCTTAATAAAATTAATATAAAAAAAATGCTTAACAATAAAAATAAACTTAATTTTTCAGGCTAATATGTACCCTGTACAGGACATTGCTATAACAATACATTTACACTTCTATAACACTGTATAATACAGTGTTATAGAAGTGTTATAGAAGAAACAATACATTTACACTTCTATAACACCTTCTATAACACTGTAGATAATTCCGTGTTATATGAATTCCGTGTTGTATGAGTCACTTAGATTTTTTTTACAAATACATGAACCGTTTACAGCCCGGCACACGTATTTGTAAAAAATCTAAGTGACTCGTACAACACGGAATTCATATAAAACGGAATTATCTACAGTGTTATAGGGGGGATCTACTGTATTGTTAATTTACAAACTAAATTTATATCATTTTGCAAAGCAATAAATTTAACTATTTTGACTCTTAACGGGTTTATTTTTTATTTCAAATTATAAATTAATTTCCTGATAAGTCGATAAGAGGATAAGCGTGTGTATTTTTTTTTTTTACATTTAATTGAATAATTGTTCCGGTAATGAAGAAGTTGAAAGATTTTTCAATTAGAATAATTATAATATAGATAATAGGAAGTAAAAAAATACCGAATAAGTAGAACAAAAAGGAAGTTGAAATGTAAAACTTCCAGTAATTGTGGACGGAATAAAGGAAACAAAACAAAAACGAAAACACGAAAAAAACATTAATAAGAAAGTGTTAGAGGAATTAAAAAAACGAGAGAAACTGTACGGTAAAATATACAGAGAAAAAGTTGCTTACTTCTCAAGCATAACAAAAGCAATTAGGAAGAAGAAATAAATGTTTTTCCTCACATGTCTGATTGAATATTGGTCAAGTTTTTATAATGGGAAGAAGTGAAAATAAGTAACGAGGAAGAAACAGAATCAGAAAAGACATTTCGTCGCTTAATTTTTATATTTAAAATTGAAAGTTTTATAAATATTTTAAAAATATATCCCATTTATAAACTTAATAACCCAGCATTTTATTATTTTCCAATGTTTAAATGACTTTTCTGAGAGATTCTACTGGTTAAGAAATACTACTGGATTAAATTATATCAATTAAATCCTACAATAATAATAATAATTTGCAGTTTAATTAATAATATTCTATAATATATAACGAAAATTGTTATATTAATTAAACTTTACGAGATTTACAATAGAATAATTAATGTCGTGACAGAAAGTATGATATTAACTTAAACTGTTAATTTAATATAGAAAGATTAAAACGAGTTTGAACTATTTAAAACACTGTAATCATTTTTTTTTTCAACGTGATCCATGTAAATTAATTATTTCGGTACGTAACGTTAGGTTCAATTCGTTAAAATGAAACAGTAGTAGACCCTTATATAGTTTTCAATGCTATTAACACACCTAGGTCATTCACCCGTGACAAAATAACGTTACTTGGTGACTTTTCCTGGTTCGTGAGACGAGTTCGACCCTGTCTCGACAGGTCATATTAAGAATTTCTCATACAATTAACATCTATAAACATTTTTACTTTAATTAACTCTTTATATTTAAAAATAAACGATTTAAAATAAGTTAAGAAGCAAATTTAAAAAACTTAAGAATAACAAATTATATTGTTTTTATATTAAAAAAAAAGACTAAATTTAATATAATAAAACTCACCTTCTGGACATCTAAGAAGATCATTATCCTGTTTAAAAAGTAATTTTTTTTTATTAATAAAATAAATTGTGTATTAAGTTTTAATCTTTAAATGTAAATTTTATATCTTAAAAATACATTTTTTTAAGGACTTTTTTTAGGATTTCAATTAAACTTTGTACATTGGAATGCGTTCATACAAGGCCAAGTTTCTAGTTTGACCTACGTTATGGCGAAATTACTAGCAAGTTTGGTATTCGCGGTGTTGAACTGAATGAGAAATTTCTATTTAAAAAAAAGAAAAATCTTAGTGTAGATGTAACTTAACAGTTATAAATCGCATTCTCGCAAGGTGTTCTAAGCTTTAACAATAGACAATGAAGAGTAAACTAACACTACTACGTATAATTTACATTATTATAACCTACTTATAATGAAAGTAAGAAATACCGAATGTTATATAAACTTAATTAAAATTATTAAATGAGTTTTATCTTTAAAAAAATCAGATTTAAATAAAGAAACTCACAGTGAGTTTCCGTATATATATATATTCTATAGAAGAATGTAAAATAACTCACCTGAGTATTGGCTAGACTTGTGGCTAGAAACAAAACACTAAAAATTACAAAATTAATCCGGAGATAATTCATTATCCTTAAAAACTTATGTGCACATTACATATCCATGCACATCATTGGCATCAAGTAAATCGACATTCGACCATGTATGGCTGGTGATTGTCTCTACAAGACTCTAGCCAAGCAACTGCCTGAAAGAAACTGGTTCTACAAGTCTTCTTTTACCTGTAGGCTACACCTGTCCAGTTAGCTGAGTTCTGATTTTTTCGCATGAATTACAATTGTAGTGGATTAAATCCTCTATTATTATTATTATTATTCTTTTATAAAAATGAAAAAAAAAATAAAAAATTCGGAAGTTCATTTTTATAATATTTTTAGAAATTTATATATTTTTAGCCATAAAAGAATTAACATTTATGTATTCATTTTGTACATAAAACGGTGTTTAAGAGTATATAATAGTTTTAAAACGTATAAAAATTAGGGGGAAAAAGACCAAATTTAGTCATTTTAAAGACATTATTAAGGTTTAAAACAAGTCAAACTACATTTTAAACTATATTTCTGGGAATCACGTTATTTTATTAAGTCATAAGTACATGATATGAAAGAATAATTTCGGAAATAAATATGATTACATAAACTACACAGTGACATAGGTACATTTTTTAAAAAATATAATTTAAGATTAAATTCAAGTTGGCGTAATATTAACCAATAAAAATATATTATATTCGATATTTTAATGAAGAAATAATCCTTATTTGGCATGTAGAAATGTGTATAACATTCAGGTTCGTTCAACTTTCACCTTGGAAAAATACATCTACGTCGTCACATGACTCGAAGAAAGCGACAGTAGAAAAAGAGCAATATATATATATATATAGTAAATTCCTTCAGCAAATAATAAGAATTATATAATGATGATGACGATAGGATTCACCGCCATAATCTCCTAACCTGAAAGTTCTTAATGGAGAAAGGCATTTTTTTTTTTTTTTTTTTTTTTTTTTTTTTTTTTNAGGGAACAATGTAAAATTCTTAATTTATTCATTTCAAACGGAACGGTTTAACTGGTTTTATTTGCACCGCAGCATCAACGTTTTTCCCCCCTTCTCCTGTTTTTTTTTCTACCCCTTCTTTGTGGTTTGTTCTAAAGTGCTCCATTGGAAGCGTGGAGTAACGTTAATTGTCTTTATGTAATGTTTACTTTCAAAAAGATGAATGATTTAAACCATCACCTTCCACAAATAGCAAAAGATGAATTTAAATAATGAGAGGAAAATCAATTAAAGTGATGCACTAAAGCATATTTCTATCTTCCCCCTTTTCTTCTTTATTTTATTTTATTTTTTTATTTTTTTTAATTTCTTCCTTTCTCCATTTTATAACAGATATCAATGTCTTTCTTACTTTTATTACAGTTTCTTCTTTATCAATTTTAATATGTAAATGAAAGCAATATTTCAAAACTAATGAAGTAAGTCTTGTTTTCTAAAAGGAATTTAAAATGTTCTTTTTATTTAAATGATAAAATCCTGTACGCTGATTAGTTAAAAGCGTTTACATATTTATTTTGTCATTATTTATTTATTTATTTTAAATACATCACTTTTAAGTTCATTAATATACATTAATTTAGTTATTATAAATAATATTATATTTTATAAAACACTAAATATAATATTTACTACAGATTATTTAAGGTTTTTAGGAGAAATTTACGAAAAAATCGAGCGATGAGTTGCTTAACTTTTCCGGCAATATTGAGAACTACGTGTGGCGCCATCTTTAATGATATTTTATTAAAACAAAAACTAAAAATACTGTACAAGAAGTCGGTTTGAGCACAAATGGCTAATACAATATTATCTAAAGAAAGAATACAAGCGTGGGATTCTGTACATAAATCGTAACAACTAACATACATATCAGGGATTAGGAATAAAAGAGTTAAAATTCATTTTTCATTTATAAATACAAATAAAATTGTTTTTTTTTATTGGTGACAGCCGATTATTTGCGGATCAAATTCCGCATTACGGTAATTACGAGTTTATATTCTATTGTACTTTAAAACCGCATTTAATGGCACAAAGTATCATTGACTAGATGTCGAACGTTTACGGATAGAAAAACAGTTTACCATTATAAATGATATACGGTAATCCCTGAGATTTTAGAAACAAAAGAAAAAAAAAATGTATCTGTAAAAGATTTTCAATGGTCAATCACCTATAATTATTAGTGCAGTTTTTTCTAGTTGTAGCCCACACTTGTTCGTACGTAAGAGTTTTTCCTCGAAATTTAGTCACCTGTACTTCGAATACGTAGGTAGTTGCAGGTTCTAAACCTTTAATTTCTTGTAGGATAACATTATTGAAACGATATCTACTAAACCGGTGATATCTTCTACACAAAACTTTCTGTTTTCCTTTACTTACGATACCATCTATTGGTTTGTTGCATATATCTTCGGGTTTTGCAAAATATTTAAAATGTTTACTCTTATCGGACTGTACGTAGATACAATATCGAACTTTCTCGTCATTAGTTGTCTTCCAAGCTAACGTTACAGATTCGCACGTAGTTAATGTATCGAAAAGTTGTACTCGTTTATCGTTGGGCATCGTCGGAAATGGATACTTATGATACTTTCTGCTGAGCCACAAACGTACCCTTCTCGGTTGTTTAATTTTCGAAGAAAGTGTCAGATGTAAAGTGCTATTCGGAAGATCGTGTACTACTATCGTGTGCATATCCATAACATTTACAGAAAATATTTTTTGAGTATCGGTCGATAGTGTAACGTTAATGGGACCCGGTCCGAAACATGATTGCACGAAACACCATATCGCTTGTAACGTATTGATTGTTGCATACTCGAAAGTTGCACTGTAACCATTAGATTCGTTTAAATATACCATGATTAACATATTCTCTCTCAATTTACCGGAATGAAGACTTTTTGTAGCGGCACTGATGCCGATGTAAGAAGAACTAAAATTAGTCAAAGGATCCACAGCAAAGACATCGAAGTAGTAAGTACGGCCTTCTTCTAGATTTTGTACCATATGCCATGTTTTTCTTCCTAAGCAAGTATATGTAATGTCATTTTTTAAATCGACATTCTTTTTAATCTCTTTAGTTCGGGTCATCAATCGTTTTTTGGCATTTTTCTCCCACCAAAAACCAAAACCCGTGGATGGTGGCAAAGGAGCTGGATAATCGCCCGTCAAATCAGAATTTAATGAACAAAGTGTTGGGTAATTCATCCTTGGATTTACAGAAATACAATATTCGATTTTTTTGCCTTCAGTTTCGGAAGGACTCGGAAGCCATGATAAAAGAATGCGATTTCTTCTGACTTTTAAAACATCCAAATTTGGATTATTAGGTAATTTTGGATATAAACTTGTCATGTTACTTGTTGATAAATATATTAAAACGCTGGTATCTCGTATTTTCGCAGTTATTTCTAGCATATAGAGTCCCGAAGGTGCTTGAAGAGTCGTGTAAGTTTGTCTTTGCTGGCCATAGTAAATAGATGGATGATTAATGGGTACGTGGTTATTTAATACATCTGAAAAAAAATTTTAAAAAATTTTTAAATTATGTGTACAGTATTAATATTAAAATATTTCTAGGAATCTATTTTAAAATTATACTTTTTAACACGAGATGGCGCCACCTTAAAAATCGTTTAAAAATTTATAATCTTGTGTATATGTACATATTATTTTTAAATGTTTATTAATTAATTGCATTCATACATAATTTTAAACTTTTATTTATTAAACATATTTAAAAATTACAAATTACTGTATTTAACATTTTCAATTCGTTCACTAGATGGTGCATTTATGACCATAAACATTGAAAAAGTAAAATAAAATAAAATATTAATAAATAAATAAATAAATAGAATTTTATTTTTTATTGAAGTTAAAACTTTTATAAAATATTTCTTTTTTAAAAAATGTTTATAACAAAGTTATTTTATGTGACACGTCAAGCGATATCTGGGCATCAATGCCGAACTTCTCACGTTACATACCAGAAAAGCAATAGAGCAAAATATTAAACTTATAGAAAATATAAGCGTCCTAACAAGGCTTTCACCTTTTTTTTTTTTTTTTAATTTCAAACGATTCTATTTCCTCGGCCTTTAAAAGAAACGAGATAATGAGGGGGAAAAAACAACTCGCTGTCTATGTAAATAAAGCGTGGCTTGTGAAAGCAAATGTTTAAAACTCGCTTAATATTGGAAGGGGAAAAAAATATAAAATGTCATGCATGCCCAATTCCGTAACAATCATCTAATCTAAAATACTAGCAGCTGTCAAAACATTTCAGAATGTCCACTGAAAGGCGGAGTTACAGTTTGTAATCGGAGATGCCATGCTTCAACGTTAACAATACCTGATTCTTCCAGATAGAATTCTTTTCGAAAATATATAATTACTCTATATATAATTTAAGTTGTATTGTATTGTATGTATAATATATATAAAGCAATTAAATTGCTAATCATCTGTTAAATGGCAATTTATATATATATAGCAATTAACAGTGTCGGCAGCAAATTTCTTTATATGGCATCTACCCAATATTATATTTAAACATCAATAGCATCAGAAGTAATAAATAGAAAACAATGAATGCAGCACTTTTATGAAATTTATCATCAATTGTTTTTCTAACAGTAAGTAATTTATGAAAATCAATAATAAGTAAACCCTACTCGAAGTTTATAAGTGAGAGATGAGGATTTTAATTCATCAGAATCAATAGTAATCAGTAATAAGAATTTTATTTATGAGAATCAATAATAAAGTAACAAATGATATATATATAAAAATAGTAACTAATAAATGATTTATGAGGGTTAGAAATGCCGCTACAAAAAGAAACTAATAATAATAATAAATAAAAGTAAAAAGTTTACGAGCGTTTAGCCATATATATTAGGGGTAGTAATTCATTTATAAACTTTGTCCCTAGATTATAATGAATATTCTACACTCAATTAATTATAAATTACTAAAAAAAAATATGTAATTCATTCGTCAGAGTAAAGTTTAAGAAGAAATTTAATATATTTTATTATATTATTTTTTTTTCAAATTAAAAAAGAAATTCTCCAACCTGTTTCTGATCTAGCTACTTCTCCAGGAAAACTTCTTAGAAATAGCCTCCATTCGATTGGAGATGAACAAGGAGTGACTGTCAAAAACATGGGTCTCTGCTCTTTTTCTATTAATACGAAGATCCTGAAATTAGTAAATGATATAATTTCAAGGATAAAACTTTATCTTAATCCGTTTTATTTAAATAATAATAATAATAATAATAAAATAGCTCACAAACTTTTTATAAGCTAAGAGAGTGACCTAAATATATTAAACTTAAAATATGAACTACGATCTAGATAAAGTTTAGTTGTATAATCGTTCTATTTTAAATGGGTTACTATTTAAATTTTGTCTAAAGTTAAGCGAGTAAAAGACACGTTAAAGACGTAGGCCTGTTAATAATTAACACGTTAAATTTCCAAAATTACTAACACCTAAACGGTGCAAAGTTTGTCATTTATGTCAGGGTTACGATTCTAAATATTCCTCTCTATCTATTAACTGTTTCCAGAAGAATGATCATAAGATGGATGGAATGTCCCAGTTAAGAAGCCATGCTGTCTGCTTCGTTATTTGTATTTCGGTTCACTTTTGGTACGTTGACAAGACATTTTGTTGGCCCAGACAAAACAAATGGTTAGACTGATAACTGTTTCAATTAGAAGTTTCTCAACAAAGTTTAACAACTGCACACTTTACCAATTAATAAAATGGAGTTGACAGCATTTACAGTATTTAGGGTCGAGTGTCATAAGTGTCAAAATTTATCAGAAGTTGACCTATAATAAGTTTTCGAAAGTAAAACGTTTAGATTTAGCGATACGCTTGATATATTTCTTTCTATTTTTTTTTTTTTTCCCAGGTTTTGGGTATTTTAAATCTATTCATTTTACAGTGTTTACTGCATCTACGTGCTCTCAAAAATATATTAAAAATAGAATTTCTCGATCTCAATAATTATTCTTCGATGTGTATTTGGTTAGATCCCTAGGCTATTGAAAAATAAAAGTATTTCTAGATAAACAGGGTGGTAGAATTTCCGAACAAGGTGATTAAGATCCCTGTTTAGTTAACTTAGAACATCTGGATTGGCTTTTACTGTCTTAATGACAGACTCTTCTAAAAATAAAATAAGTAAAACAAGGAATTAGTTTTTGTCTGAATCAACACCGAAACAAATATATTTAAAAAGTAAATGATGTTTTAATTAACAAACCTCTTTATTTCTTCACGAAATATGTATACTTTTACTTCCATATTCTCTGGTAGTACTCCATTGTCGAAGAATATTTCAGGCCGATACTTGAAAGGATCTGATGATAAAGATCCTTTTGATGATAACAGCACAATGAGAATAACTAACGATATCATTTTCTTCTACCTTAAATAATGCAATAAATATATTTTATTACTTTAATTTCTTTTTAAAAATAATATTATTGTTTTTTATATAATCTATACAATTTTATATGTATGTTTTTTTGTAATTTTATTATGATAAAATAATAAAAAATAATAATAATTTTATGCAGAAACAATTCATATAAGAATTAATGCAAATTAAAAGCTTAACATATGAATATATTTTGCATGAACAGAGTGGTAGTACTAATGNTTTTTCTACTTTAATTCTGTTGAATATGAATAAGTAATGCTGTATTAAGTGTACATTTTGTGATAAATATAAATTGTACACATTTATAAATTGAGTTCAATAATAATAATAATAATTTTTTTCTATTATTTTATAAAAAAATTTTCTTAATATTCTTGAATAAAATGGGAATAAATGTATTTGATAGAAACAAATATTTTCTTTTGGAAAAAAGAAAAAATGGTGCTTTATATAAACCGATAACACTGGATCAGGTTATATAATATTGTTATAAATAACACTTTACAATAGTTATCGTCTTGAATTGTTATAAATAACATACTTTGTAACAGTTATTACGTTACCGTGTCGTAAATTACGTATTTTACAATCGTTATTATGTCATATTATTTTAAATATTAGACTTTACGTCAGTTATTACGTAATGTTGTTACTTATAACATATTATACACATCAAATTTTATATTATTTTAAATGAAAAACGATAGATTTTGCTTATTTCTTATTTATAACATCAGTCACGTTATATTATATAGAACTTTACTGAACTTACGTATGATATAAATATTACATAACACGTCTATAAATATCGTATTATTTAATTATAAAATATAAATTATGATTATGATACGTTTATTGTTAACGTTTATCTTTTAATATAATTTATTACATAACAACAAAATGTTTATTTATAATAAAATCCTTGATAATAAATCCTCGAAAGGTTACTCGTACGTTGTATATAATAACACTAAAAATGATACTTTTCTATTTATTTGAGAATATATATAACAATGTTAACAATCAAAAAATGAAATAAATAATATCCCGAATGTATTATTAAATCAATTTTATTATAGATATAATTTTATTTTAAAATATTCGTGTTAACAAAGTAAAATAAATATTGAATATTTACGAGTTTCGTTCTTTCTATTCCGAATTTCATCGGTAAAGTAATGGAGTGATATCTTAAACAAACAGGTCAACAGGTCAGGAATGAATCCCCATGTGAAAAATTCTGCTCTTGCTCGGATATAAACAATTGTGTTATTCTTATCCGTTGCACCACTTGCACCGTGTCATCCATCTTTACACAGGATATGACTTCACGCCATCCGAATTTAGTTTACTCTTTAATATATATTTAAAAAAGTTAAATATTTTTAGAATATTTAACCTGAGAATATCTTCTATACAGGATATTAAAAACTTCCCTGTTTTTTTTTTTTTATTTAATTAAAGCGTTAATCGATATCCAAATTCCTTCATTTAACTGTAAACAGTTCTGGTACATCAAAGAAAAATGATCGCAGCTGCATATTAGCGTATCGAGGACCGAAAAAAAAAATTTTTCTCACACAAATTTTATCAAAGCATTCGTAATCAAGAAACATTGTTTATCTTTTATAAACTAAACAATTTTTAGTTTTGCTGGAAAGTAATACTTTCGAGTGGATGGTATCAAGTAACAAAAGAATCTTTTCTGTTTTATAGAGGTAAATGAACCTCAAAGAGATGGGAAGCTAATAAACTATAACAGTCTCTTCTCTCTCTCTGTCTTCAAATTTTCCCAATTTTAACTTTCTATTCTCTGACCTTGTGTGGTACGGTTAGGGACAGTTGTAGCATCTCAGTTTTAACAGATGTCACCAAAATCTGTGGGAGGTAAGTCAGCTGATAAAATTGATTGTTTTCTACCCACGTGCGACACATGTGAAGAGTCAAAAAAAAAAAAAAAAATGTCTCTCGACTCGTGTTATAATAATTGTTTAATTAACAAAACTACGCTCTTTAAAATGCATTAAAATGTTGACATTTGACCTCTTAAAATTCCACACATATTTTTCAAACCGATTGGAAACCTTCTTCGGCTCCAATTACTGTTCCTTTAGAGTCAAACCGACTTTTCCAAGAAACGGTCTAGTAGCAATTAATGCTTAGACAGCACACATGTTTATTTTTGCATGTTTCA
The DNA here is from genome assembly GCF_000671375.1 of Centruroides sculpturatus. Taxonomy (NCBI): domain Eukaryota; kingdom Metazoa; phylum Arthropoda; class Arachnida; order Scorpiones; family Buthidae; genus Centruroides; species Centruroides sculpturatus. Next base: position 11,959 of record NW_019385267.1, read on the forward strand.
AAATACAGACACCGCAATGGTTTTAATTACCATCTTACAAGATATACATCCTACTAACTAAACCCTACACGATTTTTATCGATTTAAAAAGCCCAATTGAAAGATCTTACATTAAATTTAAAAAAATAATAATAATAAAAAATACTTGAAAAAATTAACTTAAAATATTTATAAAAATGATTGCAAAAAGTAAAAACGAGAATTAAGTACATTTATAAATTCGATTCAGTTAACAGTTACAATACAAATCCTGTTTATTTAATAATAATTAGCGTATCGAATAAGACAATGCTTACATTGTATGGAAACAATTTATCTTCCAGTTTTCAGAAATAATAGAATATAACATCACGCTCTGGAAACGAACACGTGCGAGCAGACTAAAGCGTGACAGATGAAAACACGTGGTCTCCTTGAGTAAAAATGAGCACTTGTGTCTAGGACAAATTATCATTCTTTCTAAAAATCGAATCTTCTTAAATATTTTATCTATATTCCCATGTTATTGATGTATCGTGTGACGTTGTGGGAAAGGGAAGAAGGGATGGGGAGTTGTTTTATGACTTTAAGGGGATACTATCGATCGGGGTGACCACGTCCTGCAATTTGTTAGACATTTCATTGTTTCTGACTGTTTTGTTAACTTCTTTTTACCACTTTTTCTAGTAAAAATGTGTGTGGTGTTCGAGGAATGAAGCGAGTTAGAAATGTCATAATCCGTTGTAATGTTTTAAGAACTTCCGGTAATTAAATCCATACGTTTCGTTGGAGAGAACATTTTTCTTATTTTTGGAGACTATATATAACTATGTTTATGGTTATAAGCATGATTAATTTAACTAAATATCCCCCTTTTTTAAAAAAAAAAAAAACTATACTGTCACCTAAATAACTTTTAACTATTTTTTTTTACGATTAAAAAACATTTAAATCCTGTTAAAATTCACGACTTTTAACGATGATAAACGAGAGGGAAATTGTTTAAAATGTTTAAATCACACGGGAAAAACTCTATTCATAACCTTAATTAGTTGTTTACTTTTAAACAAGATAAGAAGAAAAGTCATTTTACAATTAACTACAACTCTTTGATTTATAACCGGAACTATTATTACACGAGTCATTAATTACATAAATTTATATAAAAATTTATATTTATTCTATTGATACTTACTAGTTTTAGTCGAGTTTCTTATGATTGAAGTGCTGGTTACGATCTCCTTTCCGTGCCAGCTCAGCATCTCCAAATGCAACTCATCTGACAAGCGTAGTGTGGTGCTGGTGGTGATGGAGTCACGTGGTATATAGGGCTATCTAAAACAAAGAAGTTTCAAGTAAAATTTTAGAAGATTTATGATATTATTTAAGCTACAGTAATCCAATGCGAATTTATTTTTAACAGTAAAATAATATTTAAAAATGCTTTGCAAGTGGACCGTTATAACACTGTACAAAACACTACTATAGTGTTTAGTTTGCTAGATTAATTTTTAATGTCCTCTAGCGAATATTTTTTTACCAGTTTTCTATATTTAGAAGGGATTGTTTTTACGTAAACTTAAGTGTTATACGGTTTGATTTTCTCATTACGTGCGTCACTGAATTTATAGGGACGAATGTGATACCGATTACCAATAGACTCAAGATGTTTATCTTTAAGAATTGTTTTTGATCTTGAAACGTAATCTTCGGCGAATTAAACAGTAGCTTCGAGTATTCATTTCAGTAAAAACGTAATAAGGAATTTACATTTTTAAATTTAATATAAAACAGTTAAATGTCACCACTGTTCGGATGACTTTAAATTCAAATTAATTTGTTTTTTTTTAATTAAATAATTCAGGCATTTTTAATCATTATAATTTATTATTTAAATATTTAATTAGCTTTAAAAAATTGTACTTTATCAAATTTTATTTAAAAAAAAAAAATTGTAAATGTTAATGAGTAAAATCGCCATTAAGTTCGACCCTACTAGAAATACACACGACCCCATTATCTCCCACCCCTTCGACCTTTAACCACAAAAATTTAAAAGCACGAATCCCACGAATAAACAAATCTCCTTGCAAAATTTTAGCAATTTTCGACAAAAATCACAGGAGTTATTAAGCTTCAAAGAGGGTGAATAAAATCGTGCTCCCATTTATTTTTGAAAAAAAGTGTCCGCCCTTTAAAGGTGGCCGTTGTTTGCAGGTGAATAATCTCTATTGAAATTTCTATATTTGCACTGTATTTGTTATTTTTTTTTTAAAATCGTTTTAGCCATTAAAGTATTCTTATATCCTGCATTTAAATAAAGTTATTTAAATATATTATTTAAATGAACTATTAAATAAAACTATTGAAACAAATTTTAGTTATATAAAAACTTTTTTATATCTTATATTTTTGAATTTAAAAGGCGAATAAATAATGAAAAATCGTTTTGTCTTCTATCAAAATCAAGATAACGTTTGGCTTAAAACAAAGTTTTTATCATTTTAATAAACAGAATCAATGGTAAAAACTATGCGATGTCAAGGACATTTATGCATTTTATTTCAATTCTTTCTTAGAATTGTAACTCTTAAATTTCTTCTTTGTAACTAGGGAGATACTTTCTGTAGAATTTCAAACATTTCATACACTCAAAAATTATGCCTTTATTTTTAGAATGATTAATATATATATATATATATGTTCCGTTAAAGTATACATTAAACTAATCAAATTCACCTGTTATATATAATATATCTTAATTACGTATATTTCTGAAAGGGTTTTAATGGACATACACACACACACTTGTTTCGTTTCCTCTCAAATAAACGGTCCTCGAGTACTTTTCATATAATAAAGTGTATTGTGATGGATTTCGGTGTTAGACTGAGCATTTTCAGCTGTTTTACCGAACTGGAAACGGTCCAAATGCGTAAATTTAGATAAATATTCGAAAGTTTATTTATTTTCATCATTTCTTTTATGAATAATTCTTCAAAAGCTTTAAGGTATCTTGAAAAACTTCAAAAGAAAACAGCGCTCTTTCAATGAGGAATTTTGCTGATTTTTATCGATTGTATATTCGAATTTATTATTTTTATAAAATTATAATTAACTTATCTGGCACACAGATCACATTTATTTAACTTTCACTTTATTGAATGGTTGCTCTTATCGAATAGAATCCATCTATGAATATCTTATAACTGAATGATTGTCTATGTACTTTTCTATGACACAACATCACTCAAGAATCACGAACTCTCCTCCTCGTGTCTTATCTAGAAGAAAGATTAATGAAGTTTTAAATTACAGATGGAATCTTCTTCTCCTTTATAGGATTAATATATTTACTCTCTGATATCATCTTAATAAATTCGTAAGATTTTTTCTATGTAATTTTTACTAAAATGATGCAAAATTTATTTTATTAGCAGTGAAAACAATTAACGATTTTCTTTTTTGCCATAAACCTTTCTCATTCCTATTAACACCATTAAAAAAAAAAACAAAGCTAGCCTCAATACTGCATCCTGTCTCCATCTGTTGACAAAAATATTTAATAAATTTATTCGTGATAAAATTAATTTAAAAATAATAAGAATAATAATAATAATTAAATTAATTTTATCACGAAT
>NW_019385267.1:16452-27682 GCF_000671375.1 Centruroides sculpturatus
ATTCCGTTTTATATGAATTCCATGTTGTACGAGTCACTTAGATTTTACAAATACGTGTGCCGAGCTGTGAACGGCTCACGTATTCGTAAAATCTAAGTGACTCGTACAACATGGAATTCATATAAAACGGAATAATCAACAGTGTTATAGGGGGTCGACTGGTATATTTTTCTGTGTGTAGATTTAACTGTACAAAATATACCCTTCTTTTTTTAAATTCTCTTCTCTTTGCGAGCATTTAGTAATGCCTTTTATCAATGCCCATCATAGGTTTGACCAAGCTTACAATAGGATAAATGGGAGGAACGAGATAAATTGGACTGATGGCAACACAAGGACGATCTGTCGAGGAGGTGCATCCCTATATAAATTGGTCCCTATTTAGGTGTTAAATGTACGAAGAATACCCGAAAAATTCCACGTTGATCAGGCACGAACTCGCGGTCAACTACTATTGTTCGATGGTTTTATCCACTCACTTTTGGACCATGGAATGGGGTTTTCTTCTTTGATTTATTCCAAATTCGAGAGTGATCTAACACCTTCAGAGGTAGAACCACTTCGAATGTCTAAAATAAAATTAAATATGTATAAAAGAAAAACTTTATTGAAGAATCAACTATAAGTCTTTATCATAAAATATATAAAAGTTTGTAAAAAACAGATGTTAAAATATAAAAAAAAAATTGCTGAGACAAACAGAAAGATAAATTTTATATATTGAAATGTTAATAAAAAAATGTCGTGAATGTTTAAAACTATTCAAGGAAATTTATTATAAAAGCTTTGTGTAAAGGATCAGAGAATAATAAAATTACATACAAACTTAACGACGTGAAAAGTGATTCTTGAATAAAATTAAAATGTAATGTATAGTTTAAAATTAATTATAAAGTACAGAAATAAATTTTAAATTGATTTTAATTTATCCATAGAAAGATTTAACATTTAAATTTTATCGAATATCCTTTTGAAATTATCTACTAAAGAGGAACAATTTTGTGTAGTTGAACTAATTATAGAAAACAAAGGAAAAATACTTTTCTATTAAATAAATCAAGGAGAAAATTACTTCAAAAGACAGAATTTAACATTGTCTTAACAAAGATCGAATTGAAAATTAATAGTTATTTATTAAATCAAGATATGTTTAGACAAGTTAATAATTATTAAGCATTCTGTTGATTTAATTTTCATCGTCCATTAATTAACCTCTCCTGTTTTAAGTATACGCTATTAATGAATATTCTGTAATATTCCTAAGATGGCAATAAACTGAAATGGCAGAATATTGTATCAATTGTAAAGGGCAATAAACCTTTTACTGAATATATTCTCTAACAGAGAATAACAAGCATTTTATCAAATATGCTAAACTACATTATACATTAACATCTGAATTTTGATTTTGTATTCTAATGTTAAATGTAAAAAAAAAAAACTCACTAAAGAACTTGGTATATTTAGTAGTTATAAATTGATTTTTTTTTTTGTTCGATAGAATCGACTGTTTGAAGTATCTTAAAGCTGAAGAAATACAGAAAAGAAATATTTAGTAAACGTGACTTGAAACTGGGAGAAGAAAAACTGTATGGTAAGAATACTCAGTGCCTGGTCTTCTTTTCTTTTTGATTTTATGCTGTCTATCAATGTTCTACGACTTTTTTCATAGAAATCTAACATATAAAATTGAATTTTATCTATAAAAAAAATTAATTAATTAATTTTGAAAATAGTATTAAAGGCTTAAAATAAAAAAAACGTTATTCGAGTCCCAAATTATATTAAATTTCTAACAATGCAAACACAATTGAATTTTACACGCTACCGTGATTTTTTTTTTGTTTAAGAAAAGGATCATTTCTTAACTTACTTTACATTGTTAACCTTTAATAGAATTAATTTTAACACGAAAGTAAATGTTTGGGGCTCTTGAAATCTTACTGAATCATTCTAACTCCAAGGGTTGTTAATGAAAAATCGTTACAGCTTGCAGTTTAAAGTAAATTTTCCATAAATTAATTAAAATGTATACTGAATGTATATTTTCTAAATCTTCTTATCTTATATCGGTAGATATAAATGCAAAGGATTAAATTTTAATTAACGTATTATTTAATATATATTTTTCCTTTAACAAATTTCCATAAAATAATGAGAAGTCATAAACGTTTAAATACTTAGGAAGAGCAGTTAATGTCATGTTTATTAAGTAAATATGAATTTACAGGATTTATTTTATTAGTAGTAACAATTAAGGAACTCTTCATGTTTTTTTCCTCTCTCTCTCTATATATATATATATATATTTATTTATTTACTTAATAAACATGACAGTAACTACTCTTACTATCTGTTGAGTTTTAATATAGATGAATGAAGCGAATAATAATTGATTCTATGGAGACTAAAGAAAGAATCGAGCGGTTTTCTACTGTTTCGCTGCTGAAATATCTTTAATATTTTACTTTCATGTCGACAGTACACATTACTTTTAAAGGAATGGAGTAAGATAATATCTTTTAAGTTTGTGTAATGCTAAAAAAAAAATAAGTTTTAATAACAAAGATTAAGTAAAAAAATTCCATTAAAATATTTAAAACAATTATCAGTAAAATAAATCCATAAAAAACTTAAGTAAAAATATAATCACTTCTTTTAAAAGTAATAACAAAATATAACAATAACTTAAAAATAACTTAGAAAAGATAAAAATTAGTGTTGTTTTATATATATATATATATATGTTCCGTTAAAGTATACATTAAACTAATCAAATTCACCTGTTATATATAATATATCTTAATTACGTATATTTCTGAAAGGGTTTTAATGGACATACACACACACACTTGTTTCGTTTCCTCTCAAATAAACGGTCCTCGAGTACTTTTCATATAATAAAGTGTATTGTGATGGATTTCGGTGTTAGACTGAGCATTTTCAGCTGTTTTACCGAACTGGAAACGGTCCAAATGCGTAAATTTAGATAAATATTCGAAAGTTTATTTATTTTCATCATTTCTTTTATGAATAATTCTTCAAAAGCTTTAAGGTATCTTGAAAAACTTCAAAAGAAAACAGCGCTCTTTCAATGAGGAATTTTGCTGATTTTTATCGATTGTATATTCGAATTTATTATTTTTATAAAATTATAATTAACTTATCTGGCACACAGATCACATTTATTTAACTTTCACTTTATTGAATGGTTGCTCTTATCGAATAGAATCCATCTATGAATATCTTATAACTGAATGATTGTCTATGTACTTTTCTATGACACAACATCACTCAAGAATCACGAACTCTCCTCCTCGTGTCTTATCTAGAAGAAAGATTAATGAAGTTTTAAATTACAGATGGAATCTTCTTCTCCTTTATAGGATTAATATATTTACTCTCTGATATCATCTTAATAAATTCGTAAGATTTTTTCTATGTAATTTTTACTAAAATGATGCAAAATTTATTTTATTAGCAGTGAAAACAATTAACGATTTTCTTTTTTGCCATAAACCTTTCTCATTCCTATTAACACCATTAAAAAAAAAAACAAAGCTAGCCTCAATACTGCATCCTGTCTCCATCTGTTGACAAAAATATTTAATAAATTTATTCGTGATAAAATTAATTTAAAAATAATAAGAATAATAATAATAATTAAATTAATGTTANCCATTTCGCTCTATATCATTTTTGCAGTGATTCAGTGATTATGATATATATATATATATATTTATTTATTTATTTTAAGAACATCTATGGTACGTTATTTATGAGGAACCAATATGTTTCCAAGATGGCGCCTATAAGTACAATACATGTTCTGACTTCTTTAAATGACATCATATTTCAACTGTACTTCTTCCAAGACATTGAGCACATAGTAGGACATGAATGTAGCCTACATAAATTTAAAAATAGAGTAGAAATTTTTTGACAACATCTATAGCTGTCTTCCCATTACAAACCAAGGAAAAAAAATAATAATAAATTAGTATATCTTATTAAGAAAAATTTTATATATACATGCGTATAAATATATATATATCAATTTAATTAAATTAAATAACTTATATTTATATAATGTATTCAATTCGAGTAAGTATATTAAAAGGATGAAGAAAGTTGGATGAGAGAAAAACTATTTTATTGAATTTTTTATATTGAAATATTTTAAACAATTGCTGGATTCTTTCCAGATTTAAAAGGGAAAAAAAATGTTAAAAAATTCTATCTTATAATAACGTAAAACGAAATAGCAAAATACACATTTAATGTACCGTATTCAGTTGTTATAAGAATAAGTTTTAAGGTACAGTACTATACAGGAGATTTGAAATATTTCCTTTCAGAAACATACTATTAAATCTTGTATATTTATAGATTTAGGTCACAAAAAACTGCTCTAAAAATGTTTTTTAAATATATATTTTTCTTATAAAAGAAGAAGAAGAAGAAGAAGAAAAAGTGTATATATAGTAAAGGGATTTACTAAAATAGAAGTGAGAAGATACAAGATTGGCATAATGGAATTATCATTATTTATTCTCCAATTAAATTATCACGACCGCTAAATAATAGTATTAGTAAGTATTTAAATGTAATTTATCATTTGTATTTAAGAAACGTAGCAATTATAGAAAATCCTTTTATTCCTCATTGTCTCGATTAGTATGATTCAACCTTAAGGATTTGTTGTTCTCAATAGTTTGATGAACGTTGCCTCTTTTTTTACTAGATCGATAGCAACAATTAGTTCTTTCTTGTTCAAACTTTATCTTCATTTTTTGAAGTGGCTTTATGTTGTCAACGAGTAGAAGCTCTTCAGATAAGAACACTTGCCATAGATTTCTATCTTCTACAATATTGACAGAATGTTGTCATTTTTGCAAACTTCTCTTATAAAAATCAAAATAATTAATTAATTTTAATAATTAATTAAAAGTTTGTAGTAAAAACTTTTACAGAAGTACAAGTATTTTTACTTATTATATAAAGGAGAGGTGAAAAAAAAATGAATAGACGTAAAAGAAATAAAGAAACTCTTGAATTTTTGAAATTATCCATCTGGGAATTCATACAAATGAAAAATACCAAGAAGAATACGATTTATGAATTATATTTCTTTATAAAGTGTATCATTTTCCTCTGATATATTCTCTTACACTTTATGTTTTTTTCGAGTGAATAAACTAAAAATGGTAGCTCTTGTTTTCCATGAATGCATTAAATTATAAAGTTCTCCTTTCTGTTTGTTCAATTTAATTAAAAAAAAAGTGTTTAATATCTCACATACGCGATAATAAAAAATGATATATTTGTAACATTTAATGCATTTAACTTAAATTTTATTTCCACTTTTCTAATTTAACTTTCGTCTTCAATATTTTTTTATACAAATTACATTAGTAGAAAGAATTTACTTCGTGTCTTATATGTTGTATTGAATGATTTATCATTTAGATTTTAGAATAAATAATATACATATAAATAACTACAAATTATTTAAAAAGAAAGAAAGGAAAAGTAGAAGGTTTGATCAATAAAACGTCGAGTAAAAAGAAATCAATTTTGCCATTACTTAAATGTTATCTAATGGTAAATAATTCATTTCTCGAGTCAATGATATATTTTCTTCACTCCTTTCAATTATTGATGCAAATGGATGAAAATAACCATTTCGCATCCTTACATGCATTATTTAATACATTTTAAATCATTTTTTTATGATAAGTTCTTCTGTTTCTTCTCTTAATGATGCGGTTTTCTTAGTTTTCTAAAGTTGATGCGCTTATTAATAATATTAAATTATCTCATAAAATGACTATTATATATATATATATATATTCTGATATAATGTTAAATTGTTATTCTGTACATATATCAAAGAAATTATCGAGTTTGAAAAAGTAATAATAAAACTGTCAAGTAATATGACGAAATTCTTGCAAGTTTCTGAAAGAATTGCTACTTCTGGTTATTCTTATTCTTATTGTATACGACCACATTTTTTGCTCAATTATAGGAAGTTTTTGTATAATATAGAGAGAACCACAAAATTTTTAGATGTAAACGTCCAGTTATAAGAATTTATGTTTTAAAGATAAGCAAAATTTAAGAGATTCGTCTGGTAGTTTATATGATTTATATTTATTTCAATCTATATTTTCTGATAAGCTTAACTTTATGAGTTTCTATATATATATATATATNTGATATTTTGATTAATAACTTGTTTTTGAGTTAGTATCAAGTACATATGTTTATCAATTTATGTGTGCAATTGCAATCAATGAACAAGTTACAATAACAACTTAACGTAAGGAGCTATTTTGGTATCAAAAATTTATATGACTACATACTATAATAAATTCTCTATGCGATGACGAAGAAACATGTGCTTTAATTCGATAAATAGAATCATTTCTTTAATTTTAATATATAATTTTAGATGTTTATCATCATATTTTATGAGATTTTACCATCAAAAATCTATATAAAGAAAAGATTAAATCTAAGAGAATTTACCGGATTTTTATTAATGTTATTATGTAAATACAATATTCTATTGATACTGATGTCAAGTGTTATGCCATGTTCCTGTGTTATTATTAATATAAACGATGTTTTAGTGATTTCTGATTATATAACACGTGTATTTAATGTTGCTACTTTCTGTAATGTGATGTAAATACTATGAGTAAAATCTAATGTTTCTGTACATTTATTTGCATAATATATATGTAAAAAGAATTTCAATCATAATAAATAAGATGTTTACTCTGTTATAATGGATTGTTTTATGATTAGAGATGTTCGTCTCTCTCATTAACCATAGCATACGACTATCAGATTACGATGTATTATCCCTATATAATGTTATAACATTAATTAAAGTTAATAAAAAAAATGAAATTTTTAATTATAATTAATTAATTAATTATATTACAGTATTAGTAATTACTAATAATAAAAGAAAAGAATTTGTTTCTATACTCTTAAGCTTTTAATTATAATCAGGTGAATTTAAATGAAATTTTACATAATTAAAATAAAATGATTATTTAAATTTAATAAATAATGCAAATATTTATAGTTTTTTTAAAAATAATTATTATTAGTTTATATTATAATTTTTCTCGTTATGAAAAAACTTTTAATTGAAAATACATTATAGTCGAAATATGTAAATTTAAAAGACAACCTGTGAAGTTTATTACATTAACCTTAATAATCTTTGTTTTTACGTGGATTATTCTTTAAAAAAAAGCGAGTAAGAATATTCTTTTTTTATTATATTAAGATCTATAATATTTATTAATTAATAATTATATTAAATAGGATACGAATTCGAGATATTGGACTATGGCTGATTTCAAAAGTTTACAAATATATTTAGGTGGCATGATGCAAAGATGTAATAAATAATACTCTTATTATTATATTTTTAAAGTATTTATCACCTTATTTTCCTATATATATAGGCCTAAATATCCCCCTATTTTTTTTTTTATAGCTGGAAATTTGAATCTACGTTGTGTAGTATGTTTGAGACCAGCTTGGAACTATTATTATGGAGCACACGCATGCAAATATTGTCAATATTTCTTTGTAACTACTGTCATTTACAGAAAAATTTATTTTTGCTCTCATAGTGGAAATTGTCCCTTAATAAAAATCGGTGTAAACGAAAATAGTTGTAAATTCTGTCGTATGGATCAAAGTATTTCTAAAGGAATGATGGTGATTAAAGTTGGAAGTGAGCCTTATTATTTACTGTAATTTTATTTAATAAATTAACTATAATTTTTTTTAAAAATGCTAGATTAAAACAATTTGGAATAAATTATTTAAATTTTTATAAACAAAAAATTCTTCCTTCCTAGAATATGACCAACGTAAGAATTCGTATTACTTAAAACAAGCAAGGAATTTCATTGTGAAATCAAATCCTTCAGTAAGTTTTTAAACAAATCTATATATATTTTCGTGTAAAAGTTTCTTTTATATACATAGTATTTTTTATAGGAGGAACCATTAAATCCATACGCTGTGGCAGAAATAAGAGCTTTTGCGAAGACCATACACGAGTTAAAAAAGTTTTTTGTAAAATGGATGAATAGAGGACATATGCAAGATTATTTTGTTTCTCTCCCTCGTAGTCGAGTAATTAATCTAATAAATTCTTTTTCGTTTGAATAATTATTTATAATTTATATATACATATTGATTTTTTTAGCGTATAAAGTGTTTAGAAAGATTGGTAATAATGAGGATTGCAGATGATTCTGTAGATCTTCACGATGTTTTGGTATTACAAGATAAATATTATATCGATCCGTACTTAATTCCAATTTCAAGCTTACAGTACGTTGCTATACAAATTTTGGAAATGGTAAGATACGTTCAAGATAATAGTGGTGAAATAGATAGTGTTTTTCACAGATTTGATGAGACCTTACTAGGCGAACTCATTACCTATCTCGGTAAGCATTAAAGTATTTGAGTTTTCATTAAAAAAAAAGCAGTTTTTTTATATATATTTTTTCACTTTATTTTGAAGATATAAGAGAAGACTCGTGTTATCAAGCATTTAGATTTAAAATTGTGGCTACAGCAGAATGGCTTAAAACTTGTTACGATGAATTCAAAAAATATGCTCCAGATCTTATTTGTCAACGTTATTCTGTATAAAATTTATAATTGTGAATATAAATCATATTATAATTAACAAATTTTATAAATTAAAATTATTGTTTTCTGCTCCTGATGTTCAAAATGACTAAAGAATTAGTTAATTACATATTTCAATTTTAATATATGCAATTTATAAAAGCAATAATGCTGAGAATATTACTTAAATTTTTGTATTTATAAATATATATATACATACAATTTTCCTGATTTGTTCTGGTTGATTTTTCTCTATATCATAAATCAAAATAGATCACACTTTTTATTATATAAAGGAATCAATAGGTTGAAGTTATAACTGAAATTCTCATTCTGAAAGGCAGTTCATCTGCAGTTTGAATGATAAAACGGTAACATAAGTCAATCAGCGTGTATTACTTTTGACAAATATGATTTATAAAGAATATTAGAGGGACTTGTGATTATCAAAATACAAGTCGAACATTGACTTTGTCATACCAACTCCATCAAAATACTCCTAAATTATTTTTAACTACAGTCGACCCCCCCTATAACACTGTTGATAATTCCGTATTATATGAATTCCATGTTGTACGAGTCACTTAGATTTTACAAATACGTGTGCCGGGCTGTGAACTGCTCACGTATTTGTAAAATCTAAATGACTCGTACAACATGGAATTCATATAAAACGGAATTATCAACAGTGTTATAGGGGGGTCGACTTGTAAAACAAAAGTTACCTTTAACTATAAAAACATTTTAATTTATTATATCTATTTTATGAAACTGAATAAGAAGAGCTGATAATACGGCAAATTCTTTACAATTGCATTAAATTATAATAATATTGAAAAGATAAGCAAGAACATAATACACAAATGACTTAAAATATTAAATTTAATTCCAGTACAGTGCAATAAAGTAATTTCTATTGCATCAAATGCATGGACAGAGTGAAGCATTCGATGCATTAGAAAGCCTGTAATACNCAAATATATATTATAAAAAATAAAAAAAAAAATTGTTACAGTACATATAAGTTATAGTTCAGAAAGTAATATTGTGTTATTAATAAGGCCTCATTTAATAGATTTTCTTCATGTCATGTGATAAATTACTTTAAAAAATTGCGATTTTTATTGGTTAAAAGTTTCTCAAAGTTATATATATATAATCTTAGTAATATTTCAAGTATATTAAGAAAAATAAACAGGAAAACGTCTACATTCTATACAACAATATTAATATACCAAAAGTTTGATTAAAATCTGATAGCAAGACACAGAGTAATAAAAAGATTTTGTAAATGCACTCTTATTTAGATAAGTTTGTTTTATATTTTAATATGAGAATATATTAAAAATGTAAAATAGCTTCCTGCAGATACACAGTGTACATGATGACTATGATTCTTTTACTTTAAGAATTCAATGTAGAAAAAGAAATTAAAAAAAAAAAATGTAAAGAAATGTTTATAAAATAACAAAACTTTTCAATATTTGAACATTGTGTATATTTTTTTTATTAAGTCAATCTTTTTTTTTAAAGCTTAAAAACGTAAAAATACGTGGAAACGTGCTCCATTTATTAAAATCGGTCGCTTTAACATTTACGTTTATTTACTTTCTAAATAATATTTTTATGGCATCAATGGTTCAAATTACAATATGAGAAAAGGAATTTTAAATGAACACAAATATTTTATTAAATTAAAAATTTATTCCTTGTTTTTTTTATGTTATTTTATTTTAAATAATGTTTTTCGTTGATTCGCTGTAACTTTGATCATAACTCATTTATCTCATTTACTTTTTTTTTTCTTCTTTCTATATACATGATAGATAGAAATCTTAAAGATAAAATATAGTTTGATCAAGTCTTCCTTCATCTATTTTATATAAGATTTTAAAATAAGAAGATACAAAAATAATAATTCAGTTTATCTGTTGATTTAATTAAATTTTTTTTTTTTTTTGGTTTTTTAAATTGTAAAAAGTACACTATAAATAATGCAGTATTATATTTTATATGATTTATGCCCTTAGAGAACTTTTTGTATGTCTTTTTATGTAACATAAGTATAAACACTAAAAGTTCCTTGAAGATAGAACGTGCCCTATGGGAAATTTTCTTCATCCTATCCTTGTCATTTTGTCACATAAAAAAAAAAGATGGGGGCGAGATGTAACTGTGATCTGGATGTAAACAACACTTTTAAATTTTTGAAGAATCTCATATAAAATTGTATTTTAAAAATAAGTATTTTCATCTGTTAGAATGTTTTACTGGAAAATACAAGCAAAATCTTAAACTTTTATTTGTATATAAGTTTATTTTTTCCCCCTTTCTACCTGAAAAAAAATAATACATTTTATTTTTATGAATGAAAAAATTGTAATGTAAATTTCGAATAAATCTTATATTTTATATAAGAATAATAATGATTTTTTTAAAAAATTAATTATAATTAATTCAGCTTAAACATGCTTAATTTCGATAATCATTAAACTAAATCAATTATTATTAAAGAGGAAAATTTATCTGTTGCTATTACAGTCGACCCCAG
>NW_019385267.1:28708-50725 GCF_000671375.1 Centruroides sculpturatus
TTTTTTTTTTGTTGTTAAAATAAATAAATATATTTTAATATAATTTTTAATAACTCAGAAAATCAGTCAGAATCACTTTTTTAGAGTAACAATTAAGCAAAATTAATTAAAGATGAAAGAAGTATTGAATAAATTTCTATACTTTCACAACTTTACTTTCACTTATTAAATGTCCTTGAACTATTTTGGATTGATTCCAATTCAGAAAATTATACAATGTTATATACTTTTTCGTGTTATACGAAAAGGACACTTTGCTCTCGAAGCGATTAAACTTATCTATTAAAAAGAAAAAACAAAGAAAGTTTTGATGAACTTCTCAATTTACTTTTAAGATTTTTCTAACTAACTTATTCGATTAACAAGGTTTTAACTAAAGTTAATTTTAATCGTGATTGATGAACTTGCTACACTTACATTAAACAGTTACCCTAGTTATAAATTCAAGTAATTAGATTATCAGAAAATTCAATTTTCATTGGTATGTGATATTAATAATTAAATTTAAATGAGATTTCTTAATGATAATAATAATAATAATAATAATATCGAAACGTATTTATATTATTTTATAGTTTTAATTCTTTTCTAAATTGTTACTTGTACTTTCTTAAATAGAAATACTGTAATTAAATAAATAAATAAATAAATAAATAAAAACAGTAATTAGATTCGATTAAGATAAAATTAAATGCGATTAAATTAAACCATGTTTACTTCTTTATAGTTTATGCAATTAGAAGAACAGTGTCTTTATTTGATTTCTTTATCTGAAGGAGGAAAACCGAACTCAATTTAATTACATTAGTAAATACGAGAAACAAATTTAAATATCGTTAATGATTTTATAGAAAATTTTAATTTTTATTAATGTAAAATTAATTTTTGGTATATATATTTATTTTTTTCTTATATAAGCTTATATATACTTATGTGTGCACACTTATATATATAGAGTGATTCAAAAGTCTTCATACAAAACACAGGACAACTGAAAGAATACCCTTGTGATGTATGTGGGTAATGTCATACATAATATCAGTATGTTAACTTATGTTTATCAAGAATAATACGAATGGATTCGTACTGTAAGTACATTCAATTAAATGGAACTTCATGCATATCATATTCTGTAACTTGTAACTATATAATAAAATGAAATAAACCTATTTTTTATGTATGAAAACTTTTGCATCACTCTATGTTAATTTGTGTATACAGTAATGCATTATATTTATATAATATATGCATATATAAGCTTATATTGCATTTTCAATTATTCAATATATACTAATACATTTTTACTAATTTATTAAGTAACTAAAAGTAGTAGTTTATAAGCTTCTATCTGCGATGGTTATTAGAATTTAATAAAGAAAACAATATAAATTTTAAAAGAAAAAAGTAAAAATAATAAACGATATTAAAAAATTAAAAAGGAAGTAATAAGAAAACTTTATAACAAAACGTTAGAAAAAAGTAATAATAAAACTTTGTGTGAAAGAAAAAATAATTTTTGTAAAGAAAATAAAAAAGAAAATAATGATTTTCATTGATGATGAAACTAAGGACTTAAAAATGTAGAATTTTTTTGTATTTTTTTTTCTCGTAATTTCTAAATTAATTTTTAAACTATTTTATTTAAAATCTCTCAAAATATAAATGTTATTTTCTCCAAAATATAATCAAAGTAATTGTAATAACCGTAAGATAAATAAATTATAACTAAGAACTGGTTTAAAGTTTTCCATTAAGAACATTTACTTAACGATTATATTTTATTTTTTTTCTAGAAAAGTCATAATAGCATTAAATTAATATAAGCACCAGTAATATTTCAGGTGAAGAAAAGGTTTAATTTAGCAATAAATATTATTAAGATATTATTTCTTTTAAAGTATTAAATAATTAAAACTGATTTAAATATGATTTAAGTCGAAAGACAAAACTTATTAAATGAGAATTTTATCTGATTATTTTTAAAATTACGTAAATACAAAGCAATTTGATGATCTAAAATAACTTCTATTACTTTCTTATTCTATAGAAAATAAATTAATTTAAATGGATTCGAGTCTTAAATAAATTCTCTCTAAATGCATATTTAGTGACAAAAAAAATTACGTACCAAACAGAAGGAGGCACTGGAATTGAATGAAACTTTATTAGTGCAAACGTAACGACAATGTTAATAATTGATTATAATGTGATAGCAAAGGGAAATTTTCTATTGAACCTTTACTACGTTGTACAACCTCCTCTTGCCTGGATACATCCGACGACATGGTCGAGTATGGGGCATACAGGTACCGTACGCTATCCTGTAATAGATTTACCCATAGATGTTGCAACTACCGCTCCAGATTCCTCACATTCATAAATTGCCTAAGTTGGAGTCCTATCTGCTCGATGGACGATAAATCTGGAGACTGGGTAAGCTAAGGAAGTGTAACAACATTACAGAAACATTTCTCGGAAACCCTAGCTAGAATAGGATCCGAGGAATGCCTCTGTCACGTTTCTAGCAATATAATGCCGAGCCTTTTTACTAGAAAATGGCTGTTCGCAGCCTTACCATGAAAGGCAACATTGAAAGACGTAGAGTACGTATTGCTGTGCCGTCAATGTCCTTCGCACCACTACTAGAGGCGACTGTTATGCGAAATGGTTCCCCAGATCATCATCATACTGTTGAGTGTGCCGCTCAACGGTATAAACAGGATTGAAACTCTAAACATGATTCTTCCACTCTAACGTCTAGTCACAAACAGAAAAAGATATTCTGCCATTCCGTAATCGTCCATGCTTCTCTATTGCAGCATGGAAACGAAGCCGACGATTCTGGAGTGCCAATGGCAAGACGCGTAGCAGTCGCTGTGTATGCAAATTTACCTCTTCTAGTTGCGTGTCAATGGTATGGAAAGAGACAGAACTATGTACCGAGACAGCCTAACTGTACGCGAAACAATTCTTTCTGGGTGCGTAACTTTTACCTCAATAAATTTATTTGCTTTTAAAATATATAATATATAGTATATATTAGCGTAGTTTTATTAAACTAAAACTAAGGCATAATACATTAATATATAACTTATATCCTTATATAACCTAAACTGTTTTGAAGTTCATCTTTGCAGACATTTTTAGCAAAATTTTAAATTGTAAAATTGCTTTCTAAAAAGTGTTTGTTAATTGGAAATCAAGTAATTATTATCTGTTTAATTTTATTTTAAAATAATAATAATTTACTAACGTAACATCCAAATATACTAGTAAATCAATAAGTGTATNTACAAATAAAAGATATTTTAAAATAATAATAATAATATAACGTAACATCCAAATATACTAGTAAATCAATAAGTGTATAACAGTTAATTTCATTGACAGTAACATAGTAATTTAGCAATTTAACAACCGAATACACATTTTAAATTGTTTATTATTTTTTTACGTGAAATATACTTATCATTACATATTATAAAATTGTCTGGTGTAAGCTATTTCTGTTGATTTGTTAATGTATATTAGTTGTGCCTACATTACTATTATTACTTTAATTAGAAAATGAAACTTTATCGTATTCATAAATTAAAAAAATGGCATTAAAATTTTTAATATTATTTAATCTTGTAAAATGAAATATCGATCTAAATGTTTAGTCAATGAAGTTATTTCTTAATTTAAGTTATCAAAAGCAATTTTAAAATTTATTTTTATTGATCCGTTTATCGATATAATTAAGTTACCTGTTTAAGTTTCTACTAATCGATATAATCTTTATAAAAATATAACTTTTAGAAGTTTGTGAATTTAATAAATTATTGTTCCGGATGGATTCTTCTTTCCAATATTGTGTAAAGAATATATGATGAAACATGGGTAATCTTGTTGTACGAGACAGAATTTTTCGTGAAATAGTAGTATCCATAATAAACTAAATGGGCAATTGTTTCAAAAGCTTTACTCCAAATACTGCCAATCAAATTGAGCAACACTGAAGTTATTTTATTGATCTATTTAACAGAGTAAAAAGTCAATAAATTTTTAATCATTAAATTCTTTTAATATAATAATCCTTGTCAGTTTTAAGTGCTTAAATAAATTAAATTGTCTAGGAACTAATATAAGTTTTAACAATATTTAACAATAGCTAATACCATAAAATTTGATTTTAAACCAAAATTTTTTTCTTGAAGAAACGTTTAAGTTTTTCTTCTGTGATTAATTTGACGTTATTTTATTTAAATTTTACTACATTTAAATTTTAAAATGTTCTGTAAAAGTAGTAAATAGCACTTCTAACAAAATACTTGTACAGTACATTATACACATTATTCCCCAGTATAGTGTATACATTATATGTATTATTCCCCAGTATAGTGTACATTATATGCATTATTCCCCCAGTATAGAGTACATTATATGCATTATTCCCCAGTATAGTGTACATTATATGCACTATACTGTATCTACGGTGACCATATTTTTTGGGGGAAAATAAAGGACATATCGAAGAAAATTAAAAAATCTTATAAAATTCATAAGTTTATAACATTTATTACACATACATACACATTGTAAAAATTCAAATAACATTAATTTTGATACTTTTCAGTAGAATTAATTTTTTTTAATAGCACTGGTTCACGCTTTAAAAAGTCATAAAATTCTATACAGTTCATTTGAAAGTTGTATTTGACAGAAATAATGTGCTTACTTTTAACTGGGTTTTTTCATTCGTCCACATATTATTCACCAATGAAAATATTCGTTCGACGATGCATTAGATCCAGGGAGACAAAGAAAATTCTACGATTTTACAAATGTTTTTGAAAGCAATTTTTTGCTGTAAAATGTTCAAAAATCTCAACCCACTTTTGATGGCAGGGCTTGTTATTCTGTCGCCATTCGTCGATCTTTTCGTTTGTGACATATTTTTTTACACACAAAACTTCATCAAATAATTCACTGTCGAGTATATTTACAGACCAATGATTCGAAATAAAAATCTAGCTTTCCTCTACCTTCACCCACAAAGGGATTTTGAGTAATGTGACCCATTCAAACACCTCTATTTCAATAAAACACATGTCCCAATTATTTAGCACATTAACAGTAAATATGTCACATGCTCAAGCCCCCGAAGATTGTCGACAAGTGTCAACGAATGCTCACCAACGCTCCAAGTGTATCATCCACCAACCAGGGTCAAAGGGCCGTTCGGTTGGCGACACACTGCACTACCGCGCTCTATGTAGCAACGTATGGACATGATGACAACACTGATCGCAATGGCGTACACGAAACTAACTTGTTCAATATATTATTAAAAAAGTTTTTAAACTTTGCATTGAATTTACGAAATAAAGGACAAAATGCCTATTTTATAAAATAAATAAAGAAAATAAAGCAGTGAAATAAAGGACTGTTCTCTTAAATAAAGGACGTATGGTCACCGTAACTATATCCCAGTATAGTGTACGTTATATGCATTATTCCCCAGTATAGAGTACATTATATGCATTATCCCCCCAGTATAGTGTACATTATACGCATTATTCCTCAGTATAGAGTACCGTACATTATATATATACTTCCCAGTATATAGTACATTTTACGCATTATTCCCCAGTATAGTGTACAGTACATTATATGCATTATTCCCCCAGGATAGAGTACATTATATGCATTATTCCCCAGTATAGAGTACATTATACGCATTATTCCCCAGTACAGTACATATACGCTATGTACAGGAGAATTCAAAAATCTTCAATCCTAGGCAAAGAATTCGCTTTATTATGCAGTCACAGAATATGCTCTAAGTAGAAAATATGACGACCGGTCGAGGGGGTTTAAACAGTTAAGTTGTATAGCATAAAAATAAGAAGTTTCATAAAGTTTTAAACAATACACAAAATCAAAATTAGGACTTAATTCAAAAACATTTTAATTAAATTAGGCTTACATATTACAGAATAGCAGCACAAAAATAATAAAATGTAAATAAACAAAAGAATAATTCACAAACAGAATTAATAAAAACGTAAAAATAAAATGTTTTATTTAGTCAATGTATTGTTTAGAATAGGCTACTGTAATAAAACTTAAGAAAATCTACTTTATTCTATTGTTATATCTGATATTTTCTATATAAAAATAACAACAATACAAAAGCTTATTTTATTTAATTTAAAAGTATAAGTTATCCTATTACTTCCTTTGACACAAAACCTAAAAGATGCTCAGATTCAATTCATTTTTCAGAATTTCTGTCAAGTTCTGTAGAAAATTGTTTTAAACGGTTTACTTTATAATTGCATAGACACAAGATATTTTTTTAAAAAAATAAAGAAAATAATAATAACAATTTATTTTAATAATTTTTAATATTTTCTTTATAATTTATTTAATACATTTATTTTGTTATATTCTTCTTTCCTTTAGAAATATTTAATTAAATATAAAAAATTAGGATCTTAATTAATTTTTATTTTATAAACAGATAAATGGGAGATTTTTCGTAATTTATCAAGTGAAGAAAGAATTGAAATCTGATAATAAATAAAATGAAAAGTGTTAAAAATTTGAATTATTTTAAGTAATAATTTATTTATTTAATTATAATAAAATAATTTTATAATTTAAATGTAATTAAAGGTTAATTTAGTAGATATTTAAAGACAATTTTTCTCTTATTTTATTTATTTATTTATTTATATATTTTTTATTTTGCCTTTCGATTTTTAAATGATGAAATATTTTACCTAACAATGGCGGCCTCAAGGAGAAGGATGAAAGGGACACTGGAAAAATAACAAAGAAAAAAACACAACTGAATTTTAAAAAATAAAAAATAATAAAAAGAGTAAAAAAGAGATTTTTTTTAAGAAAAATAAATAAATTTTTTGCATCATGCTAAAAAGAAATTAAATATAAATAGTCTTTCTTCATAAATAATATCAAGATATTAAGAAGTTTAAAGAGAAAAAGGAAAAAATAAATTTTATTAATTACATTTTTTTTTCAATTTTTAAAAGATAATTATAATTATTTTGTTAAATTATAAATAATTTTTTTATTGTTATTAATTTATTTTTAAATTTAAATCTATTCTATACTAATTAAGTAAGTCGCATCATTAATGAGAACGTCGGCTTCGTTTACGCATTATAACAATAAAAATAACGTTATAATTTCCGAGACAAAAGTCTTTGTGTATATATATAAAATATAAGAATAAAAACATATTTAGAATAAAGAAGGAATATAAAAGAACAATTAACATTAATGAAAAGAGAATAAATTTAGAAGAAGACACCTGCGGCTCCGGATAATGATAACATCGAGAAGATTAGCGAAACAAATGAATCGACCATTCGTGTTAATGTTATCTCGTTTCAAAAATTCCCTCTTAATTTTTAATATTTTTCTACATCGAATGTAATATTCTACCGAATTTAATTAAGCATACTTTAAACAACAAGTCATTAATAAATGTAAGCATCGAAACGGGATTTTTTAAATATATATATATATACGTGTATATATGTTTGTATGTATACAACTGTCTCGGAGGCATGTCGCTGTCGTCGTTTCTCTTGAGAAATATTAATTTTTAAATGTGGAAATGATATTTTTATTTCTGCTTTTGACAAACGACTAGAAAGGATTTACGCAATTTCCCAGACGATGACAGTTTTCGGGTCTTTATTGGTCACTTCCTGTGTCAAATAGGAGGTCATCTAACAGTAAATGGACTCGGTGACGGCCCATTGAACTAATGACAATTTTCACACAATTATATACAAATTCCTCATCCGTGAAATAGTGCATTTTATGCTCTTGCAGTTTGGATTATTAATAATTTAATACGCCGAAACGGAGGCCATTTTTTTATTTTNACTGCACACAATTCTGTACTTTTATTGATTGAATATTCAGTGTTTAAATATTAAATTAAATCGAAAATTTGTTTTAATATTTAAGTTTTAAAATTTATAATAAAAATTGAATTTAAGTATTTTTTTTTAATATTTATATTTTTATACAAATTTTTAAAATCAAATTATTCCAATATGGGCCTGACCGAACCCAAGATGCAAGAACACCCACAGACTATATGTATTTTCATTGTTGATCATGAAATTTGGAGCCTCCTTGGGGCAACCCAGACGAAAAAGAGAGCCACTCTATATATATGTATAATGAAAAAACATAATAAACAGCGTTTTAATCTTATATATTTGAAGTTATTTTTATATTACATTTATATATTCTACAGCCTATTAATTTAATAGCCAATTCTTTCATACGTTTTATCATTTTTAGGAAACAAAAGGAAAAAAATTCTCATTAAACTTTAGAATATATCTGCTCAGTTAAAAATTATCTTTCGATTCATTACTGAGTGAATTCATGACTTAGCATAAACACAGTGTGTATATATGTATATATATATATACAATGGAAAAAAAATAGATAATCAATAAAATTAATTTCTTTCCTTCATAAAGATAATACAAATTACAATATAAAAGAGGTTACTAACAAGAATAATTTTTATTCTTTATTTTCTAAAGGTTGGATCGATATTTTAAAGATTTATTAACTTTAATTTCTTATTCTCTCATTTAAATAACAGAATGTTCATAATTGCCGAGGATATTATTTGAAAAAATTTGAATGCAATTTATCAGTTTTCTTTTCTTTTTTTTTTTTTAATGCGTGTGTGTTAACGATTATAGCAAAACAAAATGTATTTTTTTAGGATAATTTTTGCCCGAAGAAAGTAATTAGAAGTTACTAAATTGGGTTGTTTCGGTTTAAAGAAGTTTAAAAAGTAAAAAGTGTAGCTTCGAGCTAAAATATAAAATTTCTCCTTTACAATATTGTTCCATTCACATTATCTTTAGTTCTATTCAAAATTGAAATTCGATACTTAGAAATTTAATCTTAAGATCTGAATTTTCGGAGTTTATTATTAATGAAAAACTGCTACAGGTAAGGTTTACAAATATTTACTTCATTTATTTTTCTATTTATAAAAAGATAATGTTTATAGTTAAAATGTCAAAGTTCAGCTAAACAAGTAAAGAATAGATTAAGAACTTTTATTTCTTTAAAATCTTTTGTAATTATTCTATAGGTGACTTATTGTATAATATTACATTTTCAATTGTTTTCAATATAAAAATATATATTACCACTATAATAATGTAATTCCGCTTGAGTTACCGAGTGATTAAAACCATTGTCACTTGGAGTTTATTGGGTTTTCTTCAAGTATGTAACAAGTAACTAGAGTCAGTTTCCTGTAGAAAATCGCAACTTTCCCTTGGCAGATCGCCCATATTTAGTATTACCGAATCCCACTAAATTTGATACATCTAAAGGTTAAATAATTAAATTAATGCTATCAATTCTGTATAAAATTTTATATTAACACCTAAACAATTGTTTGGGTAAGTGAGGTAGGTTGAGGTTAATGCACTAATAATTTAATATATATAAAAAAAATAAATTTATATTATTTTTATACATATAACATTTATTTTAGAAGCAAATTTAGAATCTATCTGACTGGCGACGTAAGTTATTGTTATTTTAATTCCTAGATGGATAGTAAAATTAAGTACAGTACAGTACATTAATCGCAGTTACATTGTAAATAAAAGAAAACAGTAAAGAAATATCATTTTTCTTTTTCAAAAAATCAAATATTGAATATTGAATTACATGAATCACTAGGGGTTATGTAGCAGATTTCAACAAATTGGATTGTATTGAATTCATGGTATAAGGTAATTCGACACATGGACGATTTGCCAAGGAAGATGTGACTTTCGGGAGGATTTTTATGAAAATTGGTCCCTATTTAGGGTGTTAGATATGTGGTTTGGATTGAAGATATTAAGGAATTGCAAACATGGGCGATCCGCGAAAGATGGGGTGCTTTCCTGGAGGATTTTTTATGGGAAATTGGTCCCTATTCAGTTGTTAGATACGTAAAGAAACCCGACATAAGAGGTATGAAAAAGCCCTCTTAGTACACAAGAGAAGGAAAGAATCAAAACATAAAAAAACAATTCTTCTGAAAATTTTATTCTGTGACTTACAATCCGCATATATATCCGCATATATACGTGTATATGTGAGAGAGAGAGGGGGGGAAACCTCGTTACAATTTTCTATCTTATCCAATATGAATTTACAAGATAATTATTTTACAAGTTTCTTCTAAATTTTATTAAGTCAGAACATTAGTTTTCTCTTAAATTTTAAAATTATTCTGTTATATATATATTAAATTACTGACCCTGAGTTTATATTAAAACTTTTTTGTAATATAAAAGAATATTTTAAAGTCAAATAAATTTTTATTTTGAGTCTAGAATTTCAAGTGTCTGCACAGTATTTGACTGCACACAATTCTGTACTTTTATTGATTGAATATTCAGTGTTTAAATATTAAATTAAATCGAAAATTTGTTTTAATATTTAAGTTTTAAAATTTATAATAAAAATTGAATTTAAGTATTTTTTTTTAATATTTATATTTTTATACAAATTTTTAAAATCAAATTATTCCAATATGGGCCTGACCGAACCCAAGATGCAAGAACACCCACAGANATAAACTTTAATCATTTTTTTTTTTGTATGTGTGAATTTTTATGTTAATAAAAAGAATTTAAAAAGGAAAAAATAATGATCTTGAATTATTAAAAAATCATTTTAATGTTTAAATAAGACAATACTGATGAGACAACCCGAAAGTAGATAAAGCATGTAAAGCAATATTCAAATCCGACCGTGAGTTGTGTGATGAAATTAATGCATACCATACCATTTTCGGTTATTGTGCAAAAGTTATTAAACAATACAGCAGAATAAAGCAGAAATTTTTTAATGAAGTAGGATAAAGTAGAATTAAGAAACTTTGTCGAGGGCGCCATGTTTTTTTTTTCTTCCTTTACAGCCCAGTACAATTCCCACACCTTGTCTCTCCGTACCTTATTGCCAATCATAGAAATTTGTCAGCAAGATAGCAAGTTTTTTTATGGCTGTAGCAGCTTTAAATATAGCAACTTTTCATTCCAAACAGTTGGCAAATACTGTAGCTCTCATCTTCCCAGGATCTGGTAATCGTTAGTTATATCTGATATATTACTGTAGAGATTTGAATAAACCAAGTTTCTAATTAAATGTATTTTACTATATTTTAAGATAATGCTCAAGACAACAGTTATAGTAGCTCTTCGATTACGTGAATTTTCCATTGAAGAGTTTGTAGTAGAAAATTTTAAATACATTTTATTGGTTGTGTGCCTTGGAACATACAAACCATCTCGTCTAGTGAGATTAAGATTGTAGAGAAGTGCAATAGTGATATCATTGTCAAAGAAGTGTTTTCATCTCTTAAACTTTTGAATGTTGAGTTAGACAATTTTGTTGGACTTTTGATAAATAACACTCCGTATATGAATGCTACTGCTTTGAAACTCATGCCAGTGTGTACGAGATTGTTCCATACGACATGCTGGATACATGTTATACATTTAGTCGCTGAAGAAGTGCACAATAAGAACATCATCCTGAACGTTTCATCTCAGAGATGAAGGCAGCTCTAGTAAAGGCAGCAAACAGAAGGCATTCATTCCACATACCTCTATCTGCCAAGAACCACTCTTCGGTACTGCCACCAGTTATCACTTGATGGAGACGTGACTACAAACAGTTTCGTACTATCATAAGAAGTGGAATGCTACTTTACACTAATAACTTATAATTAAATACATATATTACATAATTTATATATTGAATAGATTTAGGGGGCTCCGAGATCAGTGGCCCTTAGACATGTACAGTACATCAAGTACTTAAGTGGTCAATCCGGCATTTGTGATATCGTTTTTAAAAAAAATTTTCATAATGCAATTTTTTATTTTAAATGGGAAGATAAGCTTTAAAAATAAGAATCGTAAATTACTTGTGCAGCAGATTTATGATTTTTATCAAATTTGATGAAAATATTTTTGTGTGATTTTCTTTGATTAATTTCCATTCCATTCCAACTTTTTTACGACTTGCTGGAAATTATCAGACCGCAACTCACATTTTTCCATTTTTAAATTTAATTTTAATTTTAATTTTTCCTTTCTGCTTTATTGATACTCGAGCTTAAGTGTGATAAAAACAGTAAAAAAATTATAGAGAATGTAATTAAACTTTTATAAACACTTTTAAAAAAGAAATACAAATTACAAATTTTAAAAAATTTGTTTTTTTTTTTTTTGTCTCATTTACACTTTGTAATTCTATTTTAATTATCGTCTTTAATTAATAATTTTTCAAATTTTATTATTATTTTATTTGTCATATTCCATTTTATAGTGTGATAAATTAAATGAATTCGTAAACACATTTTCTAATCATAAAATTAAACAAAATATTTTACTTTACAACTTTTAAATTTCAGCATTAGAAAAAAAAAAAATAATAATAATAAAACGTACGTAGATACGATAGAAAAAGTAATTAATTGACTTATTTATTCATTTAAAAAAATGCATAAATTAGATTTAAAATGTTATTTTAGTCTAATTTTTTCTTTCATAAATTCGAAATTTGAATAAAATAAACTCTTATTTCTTTAAATTCATTATATAATGAGTTTATTTGTGTTATTTCATGCGTTAGACTGGGAAGAAAAGACGTTAGAAGAGTAAGTCTAGCTTTAGATTTAAGCTCTTTACATATGTTAAAGGGATTTGTTACTTTTCTTTGCTCAAAACTTGGACCGTTTCGAACAGATTAACTCACTGTGTATTAAGACAACTTAATTTTATTTATCCTTAATCGTTAATTAGAAATATTTAAATATAAAAAAAAACAACAAGTATTTTCATAATAAGAGGAAAATTAGAAAGAAAATACTTTCTAAATTTTCTATAATTACTTTTATATATTATTAATAGTTTGTAAATATTTAAGAAAATTCTAATTTACATATTTACAAATTCATATTAACATATATAACATATAGGTAAACAGCTACTACATTTTAAACAAGCTGCAACATCAAATGTATTTAGAGTATAATGTAACAATATCGATTTATATTATAATGTAATATATAATGTTACATTGTTGTGTATATTTCCGTCGTGTATTTATTATTTTTAAACAGTTAATCAATTAATTTGTTGCTTCGCTAGTTAATTGAAGCAACAGATATAATAATAATAATTTTAAAACTTCGTTTTAATTCCATTAAAAAATGGCATTTTTATTGTTAACAATACAGTAAAAACTGTGTAAACAGGAATCGCACGGTACCGAATATTTTTCTGGTTTGATAGGTTTGTTTTTAACACAGAAAATCGCTCCGTTCTAAAGATTTCCTCCGTTTTGGATAGGTTTTACTGTATATATTTTTATATTATTTATCTTACAAATCTCTTTTTGTTTCCTTCAGTGGCTGTTGTTTAGAGGTTTTACTGTAACTGATTAGTTTTAAATTTATATTTTTACAACATTTTAATAAATATTAACAATCTTAAATGTTGAAAATGATGTCCACAAGGCAATTTTTTAATCTTGAACATCAATTAAATGCATTCATCTGAATAAGTTCTAAATACTTTAATAAAGACCTCTTAAGGATTGGTTTATATTATTAATTTAATATCAAGGATGTAAATGGCCTTAAGGATATTCGATTCCCAGTTTTCTACTATTAATTAACCATCTGCTTCTTTCTATTTTAAGTGTACTAATATCAAATTTAACATTTGATACGAATTAAAATCGTTTTGTGCAATTAAAAAAGTGCAATTAATTAATTTATTTTTAGATTAATCAATTATTAGCATGTAAAATGTTTGAATAATTTCAATAATTATTTAAAAAAATAAGAATAATTATGAAGTATCTTTGCAAATGCGTGCTTAAATATATTTAAAAATTGTATATTTTATTATATAATAATGTTTTAAAATAATATTAAAAATTCATACAGCTTTAAATATGATAAAACTATTTACTTTAATTTGTTTACTTATGTAAAGTGTAAATAAATAAAAGAAATAAGTAGAAATGTTTAAGTAAATTACATCCGAATCTAATATAATAACAATGTCTAGTTATCATTTAATGGTTTGCATTAAAGAAATAAATAAATTTACGTAATTTTCGAGATCTTTTCTCGATAACTAGAAGTGTCATGTTTATTAGAATAAGCTTCTTTTACAATAAAACAAATTGCATGACCCAAATAATTCTATGAAGTCAAGTGACAAGGAAAATAAAATACAAATGGAAGTGTATTGTGAAAAAAAATTAGAAATTTCGGTTGAAATTCGAATCCTATAGCATCTATTATTTTAAATGATATTTAATTGATTTAATTTCTAACCTCTAACGTTAAATTTATAGAGTTGTGATCAATAATATTTCTAAACCTTATAAAAATATTGAGATNACTGCACACAATTCTGTACTTTTATTGATTGAATATTCAGTGTTTAAATATTAAATTAAATCGAAAATTTGTTTTAATATTTAAGTTTTAAAATTTATAATAAAAATTGAATTTAAGTATTTTTTTTTAATATTTATATTTTTATACAAATTTTTAAAATCAAATTATTCCAATATGGGCCTGACCGAACCCAAGATGCAAGAACACCCACAGACTATATGTATTTTCATTGTTGATCATGAAATTTGGAGCCTCCTTGGGGCAACCCAGACGAAAAAGAGAGCCACTCTATATATATGTATAATGAAAAAACATAATAAACAGCGTTTTAATCTTATATATTTGAAGTTATTTTTATATTACATTTATATATTCTACAGCCTATTAATTTAATAGCCAATTCTTTCATACGTTTTATCATTTTTAGGAAACAAAAGGAAAAAAATTCTCATTAAACTTTAGAATATATCTGCTCAGTTAAAAATTATCTTTCGATTCATTACTGAGTGAATTCATGACTTAGCATAAACACAGTGTGTATATATGTATATATATATATACAATGGAAAAAAAATAGATAATCAATAAAATTAATTTCTTTCCTTCATAAAGATAATACAAATTACAATATAAAAGAGGTTA
Organism: Centruroides sculpturatus; assembly: GCF_000671375.1. NCBI lineage: Eukaryota > Metazoa > Arthropoda > Arachnida > Scorpiones > Buthidae > Centruroides > Centruroides sculpturatus. The sequence goes on from NW_019385267.1 coordinate 43,839, forward strand.
CTAACAAGAATAATTTTTATTCTTTATTTTCTAAAGGTTGGATCGATATTTTAAAGATTTATTAACTTTAATTTCTTATTCTCTCATTTAAATAACAGAATGTTCATAATTGCCGAGGATATTATTTGAAAAAATTTGAATGCAATTTATCAGTTTTCTTTTCTTTTTTTTTTTTAATGCGTGTGTGTTAACGATTATAGCAAAACAAAATGTATTTTTTTAGGATAATTTTTGCCCGAAGAAAGTAATTAGAAGTTACTAAATTGGGTTGTTTCGGTTTAAAGAAGTTTAAAAAGTAAAAAGTGTAGCTTCGAGCTAAAATATAAAATTTCTCCTTTACAATATTGTTCCATTCACATTATCTTTAGTTCTATTCAAAATTGAAATTCGATACTTAGAAATTTAATCTAAGATCTGAATTTTCGGAGTTTATTATTAATGAAAAACTGCTACAGGTAAGGTTTACAAATATTTACTTCATTTGTTTTTCTATTTATAAAAAGATAATGTTTATAGTTAAAATGTCAAAGTTCAGCTAAACAAGTAAAGAATAGATTAAGAACTTTTATTTCTTTAAAATCTTTTGTAATTATTCTATAGGTGACTTATTGTATAATATTACATTTTCAATTGTTTTCAATATAAAAATATATATTACCACTATAATAATGTAATTCCGCTTGAGTTACCGAGTGATTAAAACCATTGTCACTTGGAGTTTATTGGGTTTTCTTCAAGTATGTAACAAGTAACTAGAGTCAGTTTCCTGTAGAAAATCGCAACTTTCCCTTGGCAGATCGCCCATATTTAGTATTACCGAATCCCACTAAATTTGATACATCTAAAGGTTAAATAATTAAATTAATGCTATCAATTCTGTATAAAATTTTATATTAACACCTAAACAATTGTTTGGGTAAGTGAGGTAGGTTGAGGTTAATGCACTAATAATTTAATATATATAAAAAAAATAATAATAATAAACATTTTAGTTTTAGATATTTAATAAAAATTCAAAACTTTATACATTTTATCGTTTAAACTATAAATAATTTTATTAAATAATTTACGTGTAATTTCAAGATTTCATAAAGTAAATTTTGTAGAAAAGTGCAAAATTTATGAAAAGTGTAGATTAAAATATTAATTATGCAGTTATATTTTTGAAAATTTTAAAGTTACTTTTTATTTCTTTTTTTAAATATTAACTTGAAAATATTTAAATTAATAATTTTCCATGTAAGAATTTTGTTTTCATTTTATTCGCTTCATGTTATTTACTCTTATATAAACTCTGTTACTTTATTTATTTTTTATTTTTTATCGCTATTCATTCCATTATAACTTTCTTTCTTTACCAGTTTTACAAATAAAAATCAAAAATAGCTTATTTAAAAGATTTCTAATTACAATTTCTAGTGTATTTTTCTTGAAATTTCTAAAGAAATAATCTATTTTAATTTGTTATAAATATTTAAAAATCAATTAGGTTTTTAAATTGCAGAATAATTTAAAGTAAACCATCAAAAAGTTAAGAAAAAGTCAACAAAATTTTGTTAAACTCTCGAAGTAATAAATTATTTAGATCCAGAAGGAATTAAAGAGAAAAGTTCAATTTTTAAAACGTTGAAACTGTAAATGTAAATTAAGATGTAAGAAAAAAAATTGTCAGTCATTCATTTTTTAAGAGAATAAATAGGAAAGTAATCAAAAGATTTTTTCGGATCTTCAGTTAATGTGACATTTTAAAATATAAAATAAAACTGTGTAATTTAAATTCTGAATATTATGTAAAATAACACTTACTTAACTTAAAGATTCTGTTATTTCGACTTATATAATTGACTAATTTACAAATTAAAGTCTTGTTCTGTAACTAAGTAAACATAAATTCTTGTTAAATTGAACATGAAAATCAATAGGCTCTCGCTGTATTAGATTTCGCTTTGACTTTGAACTAAGGTAAACATATATTAATGAAGAATGTTGAATGTTGTATCATTATCGAGAACATACCTCATATTAAAACAATTTAAAAGGAATAACATTATATTTTATTTGTTCATAAACTTTAATCATTTTTTTTTTGTATGTGTGAATTTTTATGTTAATAAAAAGAATTTAAAAAGGAAAAAATAATGATCTTGAATTATTAAAAAATCATTTTAATGTTTAAATAAGACAATACTGATGAGACAACCCGAAAGTAGATAAAGCATGTAAAGCAATATTCAAATCCGACCGTGAGTTGTGTGATGAAATTAATGCATACCATACCATTTTCGGTTATTGTGCAAAAGTTATTAAACAATACAGCAGAATAAAGCAGAAATTTTTTAATGAAGTAGGATAAAGTAGAATTAAGAAACTTTGTCGAGGGCGCCATGTTTTTTTTTTCTTCCTTTACAGCCCAGTACAATTCCCACACCTTGTCTCTCCGTACCTTATTGCCAATCATAGAAATTTGTCAGCAAGATAGCAAGTTTTTTTATGGCTGTAGCAGCTTTAAATATAGCAACTTTTCATTCCAAACAGTTGGCAAATACTGTAGCTCTCATCTTCCCAGGATCTGGTAATCGTTAGTTATATCTGATATATTACTGTAGAGATTTGAATAAACCAAGTTTCTAATTAAATGTATTTTACTATATTTTAAGATAATGCTCAAGACAACAGTTATAGCAGCTCTTCGATTACGTGAATTTTCCATTGAAGAGTTTGTAGTAGAAAATTTTAAATACATTTTATTGGTTGTGTGCCTTGGAACATACAAACCATCTCGTCTAGTGAGATTAAGATTGTAGAGAAGTGCAATAGTGATATCATTGTCAAAGAAGTGTTTTCATCTCTTAAACTTTTGAATGTTGAGTTAGACAATTTTGTTGGACTTTTGATAAATAACACTCCGTATATGAATGCTACTGCTTTGAAACTCATGCCAGTGTGTACGAGATTGTTCCATACGACATGCTGGATACATGTTATACATTTAGTCGCTGAAGAAGTGCACAATAAGAACATCATCCTGAACGTTTCATCTCAGAGATGAAGGCAGCTCTAGTAAAGGCAGCAAACAGAAGGCATTCATTCCACATACCTCTATCTGCCAAGAACCACTCTTCGGTACTGCCACCAGTTATCACTTGATGGAGACGTGACTACAAACAGTTTCGTACTATCATAAGAAGTGGAATGCTACTTTACACTAATAACTTATAATTAAATACATATATTACATAATTTATATATTGAATAGATTTAGGGGGCTCCGAGATCAGTGGCCCTTAGACATGTACAGTACATCAAGTACTTAAGTGGTCAATCCGGCATTTCTGATATCGTTTTTAAAAAAAATTTTCATAATGCAATTTTTTATTTTAAATGGGAAGATAAGCTTTAAAAATAAGAATCGTAAATTACTTGTGCAGCAGATTTATGATTTTTATCAAATTTGATGAAAATATTTTTGTGTGATTTTCTTTGATTAATTTCCATTCCATTCCAACTTTTTTACGACTTGCTGGAAATTATCAGACCGCAACTCACATTTTTCCATTTTTAAATTTAATTTTAATTTTAATTTTTCCTTTCTGCTTTATTGATACTCGAGCTTAAGTGTGATAAAAACAGTAAAAAAATTATAGAGAATGTAATTAAACTTTTATAAACACTTTTAAAAAAGAAATACAAATTACAAATTTTAAAAAATTTGTTTTTTTTTTTTTTGTCTCATTTACACTTTGTAATTCTATTTTAATTATCGTCTTTAATTAATAATTTTTCAAATTTTATTATTATTTTATTTGTCATATTCCATTTTATAGTGTGATAAATTAAATGAATTCGTAAACACATTTTCTAATCATAAAATTAAACAAAATATTTTACTTTACAACTTTTAAATTTCAGCATTAGAAAAAAAAAAAATAATAATAATAAAACGTACGTAGATACGATAGAAAAAGTAATTAATTGACTTATTTATTCATTTAAAAAAATGCATAAATTAGATTTAAAATGTTATTTTAGTCTAATTTTTTCTTTCATAAATTCGAAATTTGAATAAAATAAACTCTTATTTCTTTAAATTCATTATATAATGAGTTTATTTGTGTTATTTCATGCGTTAGACTGGGAAGAAAAGACGTTAGAAGAGTAAGTCTAGCTTTAGATTTAAGCTCTTTACATATGTTAAAGGGATTTGTTACTTTTCTTTGCTCAAAACTTGGACCGTTTCGAACAGATTAACTCACTGTGTATTAAGACAACTTAATTTTATTTATCCTTAATCGTTAATTAGAAATATTTAAATATAAAAAAAAACACACACAAGTATTTTCATAATAAGAGGAAAATTAGAAAGAAAATACTTTCTAAATTTTCTATAATTACTTTTATATATTATTAATAGTTTGTAAATATTTAAGAAAATTCTAATTTACATATTTACAAATTCATATTAACATATATAACATATAGGTAAACAGCTACTACATTTTAAACAAGCTGCAACATCAAATGTATTTAGAGTATAATGTAACAATATCGATTTATATTATAATGTAATATATAATGTTACATTGTTGTGTATATTTCCGTCGTGTATTTATTATTTTTAAACAGTTAATCAATTAATTTGTTGCTTCGCTAGTTAATTGAAGCAACAGATATAATAATAATAATTTTAAAACTTCGTTTTAATTCCATTAAAAAATGGCATTTTTATTGTTAACAATACAGTAAAAACTGTGTAAACAGGAATCGCACGGTACCGAATATTTTTCTGGTTTGATAGGTTTGTTTTTAACACAGAAAATCGCTCCGTTCTAAAGATTTCCTCCGTTTTGGATAGGTTTTACTGTATATATTTTTATATTATTTATCTTACAAATCTCTTTTTGTTTCCTTCAGTGGCTGTTGTTTAGAGGTTTTACTGTAACTGATTAGTTTTAAATTTATATTTTTACAACATTTTAATAAATATTAACAATCTTAAATGCTGAAAATGATGTCCACAAGGCAATTTTTTAATCTTGAACATCAATTAAATGCATTCATCTGAATAAGTTCTAAATACTTTAATAAAGACCTCTTAAGAATTGGTTTATATTATTAATTTAATATCAAGGATGTAAATGGCCTTAAGGATATTCGATTCCCAGTTTTCTACTATTAATTAACCATCTGCTTCTTTCTATTTTAAGTGTACTAATATCAAATTTAACATTTGATACGAATTAAAATCGTTTTGTGCAATTAAAAAAGTGCAATTAATTAATTTATTTTTAGATTAATCAATTATTAGCATGTAAAATGTTTGAATAATTTCAATAATTATTTAAAAAAATAAGAATAATTATGAAGTATCTTTGCAAATGCGTGCTTAAATATATTTAAAAATTGTATATTTTATTATATAATAATGTTTTAAAATAATATTAAAAATTCATACAGCTTTAAATATGATAAAACTATTTACTTTAATTTGTTTACTTATGTAAAGTGTAAATAAATAAAAGAAATAAGTAGAAATGTTTAAGTAAATTACATCCGAATCTAATATAATAACAATGTCTAGTTATCATTTAATGGTTTGCATTAAAGAAATAAATAAATTTACGTAATTTTCGAGATCTTTTCTCGATAACTAGAAGTGTCATGTTTATTAGAATAAGCTTCTTTTACAATAAAACAAATTGCATGACCCAAATAATTCTATGAAGTCAAGTGACAAGGAAAATAAAATACAAATGGAAGTGTATTGTGAAAAAAAATTAGAAATTTCGGTTGAAATTCGAATCCTATAGCATCTATTATTTTAAATGATATTTAATTGATTTAATTTCTAACCTCTAACGTTAAATTTATAGAGTTGTGATCAATAATATTTCTAAACCTTATAAAAATATTGAGATTTTAGTAATTGATATTACAATAACACGAAAAACATCCTTTGCCATTTAATACATTGTTTTAAACATCTACTTATAATCCTATTTTATGAAAAGTGATACATCAGATTAATACATTTTTTTTTTTTTTATTAAAGAAGATTTTGTATATTACATTATAATATCAAGTTTCGTGTTTTAAATCTCTTGATGATATAAAACCAATACTTTTTATATTATAATTATTCAAAGAATTTGCATTATCAGGTGCAATTTTTTTATATTATACCTGAAAATTTATACAATATAATAAAAACAATTTTTAAATTTCAATATTATCAGATCTACAATAACATTCCTGGATCGATTTAGACTACGAAAACACGTGTTAAAACAATTTTTAACGTGACCTCTTCCTATTATTGTCGGTGTAATTTATGATATAAAATAATTTAAATTTGGAGTGTGCTTCACATTTTTTATCTTATTTTTATTGTCATTTCGTAATTTTTAAAGTTTTATGAGTATATTTGTCTCTCTGTCTCTCTCTCTCTTACACGTGTAGCATTATATAAGTATATTCATTTATATTTAGGTGAATGTAGAAACTTCTCTATCTACATTGATATAATATTAATAAAATAAAAAAAAACTATAAATTGTAATCAAAAAGACTAAAGTTTAATATATCATATAGAATAATTACAATATAAGCATCTTAACAGTAAAGAATATTAAGCTATAGCTTATTAAATAAAAGATAAATAGATATATAATAAAGTAACTTTATATAACTTTATAGGTTTATATATATATAAGATATAAAATTTCATTATTGAAATATTTCAGGTATTATCTCTTATACATTTAATCTAAAAGAATTTATATCCGTAACGGAATTTAATTATGAAATATTTTCTTTAAAAAAAATTACAACAATAAAATTATTACAGTTGTCTCTTTCTTCATTCTTAACTGCTGTGTTATTTTTTTTTT
>NW_019385267.1:51584-73452 GCF_000671375.1 Centruroides sculpturatus
AATAAATTTTCGATTAAAAAATATATATATATATTTTTTTTTTTATTAAAGCATTAAATAAATCTAAAATTAAGATTTTATAATTATTTCTAAGAAAATAAATTAAACTAATAAGTAATAATAAATAAAATGATAAAAACGTCAAAAAATTTATACTTTTATGTGAAAAAAATAAAATTATATCCATCTGATGGCAGATAAATCGAGTTTATACTCATTTTATGGAGAAAAAACATTTATAGATGTCTAATATATTTTAAAAAATTGTGTTTATTTAACAATAAAAAAGTCATTTTATATATAAAAAAAATAAATTTATATTATTTTTATACATATAACATTTATTTTAGAAGCAAATTTAGAATCTATCTGACTGGCGACGTAAGTTATTGTTATTTTAATTCCTAGATGGATAGTAAAATTAAGTACAGTACAGTACATTAATCGCAGTTACATTGTAAATAAAAGAAAACAGTAAAGAAATATCATTTTTCTTTTTCAAAAAATCAAATATTGAATATTGAATTACATGAATCACTAGGGGTTATGTAGCAGATTTCAACAAATTGGATTGTATTGAATTCATGGTATAAGGTAATTCGACACATGGACGATTTGCCAAGGAAGATGTGACTTTCGGGAGGATTTTTATGAAAATTGGTCCCTATTTAGGGTGTTAGATATGTGGTTTGGATTGAAGATATTAAGGAATTGCAAACATGGGCGATCCGCGAAAGATGGGGTGCTTTCCTGGAGGATTTTTTATGGGAAATTGGTCCCTATTCAGTTGTTAGATACGTAAAGAAACCCGACATAAGAGGTATGAAAAAGCCCTCTTAGTACACAAGAGAAGGAAAGAATCAAAACATAAAAAAACAATTCTTCTGAAAATTTTATTCTGTGACTTACAATCCGCATATATATCCGCATATATACGTGTATATGTGAGAGAGAGAGGGGGGGAAACCTCGTTACAATTTTCTATCTTATCCAATATGAATTTACAAGATAATTATTTTACAAGTTTCTTCTAAATTTTATTAAGTCAGAACATTAGTTTTCTCTTAAATTTTAAAATTATTCTGTTATATATATATTAAATTACTGACCCTGAGTTTATATTAAAACTTTTTTGTAATATAAAAGAATATTTTAAAGTCAAATAAATTTTTATTTTGAGTCTAGAATTTCAAGTGTCTGCACAGTATTTGACTGCACACAATTCTGTACTTTTATTGATTGAATATTCAGTGTTTAAATATTAAATTAAATCGAAAATTTGTTTTAATATTTAAGTTTTAAAATTTATAATAAAAATTGAATTTAAGTATTTTTTTTTAATATTTATATTTTTATACAAATTTTTAAAATCAAATTATTCCAATATGGGCCTGACCGAACCCAAGATGCAAGAACACCCACAGACTATATGTATTTTCATTGTTGATCATGAAATTTGGAGCCTCCTTGGGGCAACCCAGACGAAAAAGAGAGCCACTCTATATATATGTATAATGAAAAAACATAATAAACAGCGTTTTAATCTTATATATTTGAAGTTATTTTTATATTACATTTATATATTCTACAGCCTATTAATTTAATAGCCAATTCTTTCATACGTTTTATCATTTTTAGGAAACAAAAGGAAAAAAATTCTCATTAAACTTTAGAATATATCTGCTCAGTTAAAAATTATCTTTCGATTCATTACTGAGTGAATTCATGACTTAGCAATTAAAAAAGTTTTTAAACTTTGCATTGAATTTACAAAATAAAGGACAAAATGCCTATTTTATAAAATAAATAAATTTACGTAATTTTCGAGATCTTTTCTCGATAACTAGAAGTGTCATGTTTATTAGAATAAGCTTCTTTTACAATAAAACAAATTGCATGACCCAAATAATTCTATGAAGTCAAGTGACAAGGAAAATAAAATACAAATGGAAGTGTATTGTGAAAAAAAATTAGAAATTTCGGTTGAAATTCGAATCCTATAGCATCTATTATTTTAAATGATATTTAATTGATTTAATTTCTAACCTCTAACGTTAAATTTATAGAGTTGTGATCAATAATATTTCTAAACCTTATAAAAATATTGAGATTTTAGTAATTGATATTACAATAACACGAAAAACATCCTTTGCCATTTAATACATTGTTTTAAACATCTACTTATAATCCTATTTTATGAAAAGTGATACATCAGATTAATACATTTTTTTTTTTTTTATTAAAGAAGATTTTGTATATTACATTATAATATCAAGTTTCGTGTTTTAAATCTCTTGATGATATAAAACCAATACTTTTTATATTATAATTATTCAAAGAATTTGCATTATCAGGTGCAATTTTTTTATATTATACCTGAAAATTTATACAATATAATAAAAACAATTTTTAAATTTCAATATTATCAGATCTACAATAACATTCCTGGATCGATTTAGACTACGAAAACACGTGTTAAAACAATTTTTAACGTGACCTCTTCCTATTATTGTCGGTGTAATTTATGATATAAAATAATTTAAATTTGGAGTGTGCTTCACATTTTTTATCTTATTTTTATTGTCATTTCGTAATTTTTAAAGTTTTATGAGTATATTTGTCTCTCTGTCTCTCTCTCTCTTACACGTGTAGCATTATATAAGTATATTCATTTATATTTAGGTGAATGTAGAAACTTCTCTATCTACATTGATATAATATTAATAAAATAAAAAAAAACTATAAATTGTAATCAAAAAGACTAAAGTTTAATATATCATATAGAATAATTACAATATAAGCATCTTAACAGTAAAGAATATTAAGCTATAGCTTATTAAATAAAAGATAAATAGATATATAATAAAGTAACTTTATATAACTTTATAGGTTTATATATATATAAGATATAAAATTTCATTATTGAAATATTTCAGGTATTATCTCTTATACATTTAATCTAAAAGAATTTATATCCGTAACGGAATTTAATTATGAAATATTTTCTTTAAAAAAAATTACAACAATAAAATTATTACAGTTGTCTCTTTCTTCATTCTTAACTGCTGTGTTATTTTTTTTTTNTTAGTATTAACATAAGCCTACCGAAGAAAACTCGTTAAAATGATTATATGAATTGGCAAACTTTCGAAACTCTTTGAAGAAACTTAAAAATGTTATATAGGAAAAAAATTTGTTCTGCATTTAAAAAAAAAAAAAAACTGTAAATTGTTTGCTAAATTTGCAATTCTATAATTTATCTTACTTTTTTTTTGTTTTGCTCTTTTTCTAGCAGAAAATAAAATTTAAAAGTAAAAAAAAAATATATTATTAAATTTTTAAATTAATTGCTGCTATATATATGTTAAAAACAAAAGAAAAATTCATTTATATAACAAGTAAATTATCTTTAAAAACATAAAAAAAAATTTATTTTTGATAGTTTACATTACAGTTTTTTTTATATATGAAGTATCAAATACATTTAAACATTTTTTTAATTGATTTTAAAATAATTATTGTATTTAGTAATTAAAATGTTGTTTTTAAGATGTACCCCGGTTTAGCGCTAAACATTCGCTTTAACGTATGTTGGTGTGCTAAAACGGGGTATGTTGTACCTTCAATAAAACGTTTGCAGTAGGTAAACGTTTTATTGAAGGTTTTATTTTAATTTTAATAATAACTGAACTAATATAATGTAATTTATACTACGTAAATTAGAAACATTGTGACATATGCAAACCTGTTTCGACCCATAACTTAATGGAAACAGCAATTAGCATTTTATTACAAACATCAATGTCAACAATAATGTTTTGGTTTATTAAAGGATGTATGCTCGTTCACTCGCTGAAATAATTTTGTTTATTGAATAAATTTGTCAACGTAATCACGAATTTCGCTATCTTGAACGGAAAATAAATATTTTACAGTGTAAAAAAAAAAACACGTTCTAAAACATAATTTTTCTCGTTTAAGATAAACAGAAAATTAGATAAATTACGTAAACAGTATCATAAAATCTTATGGGTAATTAACCTAATTTTAATAATATCGTGTTTTTAGATAGTTGAGGATAACACGAATAAAGTTCATACAGTAAATATATCCTCTCTACTATAATGATAACGCGTAATTTTATAAACTTTTTATAGTATTTATTATTAAATATATTTGATATTTTATCTTCTAATAAAATAAACGAAAGTATAAATTGATTTAATGGCTTATAAAACTATATATATTTTTTCCTTTCTAAGAAAAAAAACAAATTATTTACTGTAATAATTGAAAATAAAATTGTATATATAAAAAAAAAATTTATTTTTAATTATTTTCTCTCGTTACTTTAATACTTCATTTTTCTGTAAAATAAAAAATAAAAATAAAAATAAGAAAGATATTGATCTTTGAAGGAATCCTATCTTATTGCCAAACAACATCTGATATTCAGCGATAATAAATATTCCAAGATTAAATCGAGATATCTAATTTATTCTCTCCATTGAATATTTCGATAACGTCTTTCGTGATTATCATCCAGATGAATGTCACCGGATACATGTATTTTGTTCTTCTTTACTAACGCCATGAAAAAAAAAAAAATAAATCAATAAATATCTATACATAGTGTAGAGTTAATTTAAGTTTTAAATCGCTGCTGAATCCATTTGTAAAATTCGATTTACACCATTGAAATTTTTAGATAAATCGATTAATATGTCACGTCTCAATAAGAAGTATTGATATTCTTGGGAGTGACGATGGCATTTTGACAATGAAAAGTTTCTTACGAAATAAAAAAAAAAGCAGGGAAAAATCTTCTTACTTTTTATAAAATTTTATAAGAGATAAAATTTTCAAAATAAAAATTATAATAAATTATTAAATAAATAGTTTTCATCAAAAATAATTCAAGCATAAATTAAATTATTCTTACCGCGCGCGTAATTTTTATTTTTTTTATTTTATGAAATTCTTAAAATAATTTATCATTATCTTAAGTATACGAAATATTTTTCTAGGAGTTAAAAAGCTATTTTTAATATTCAAATCAATCATCTTATGCATTTAACTAATGTGACTGAAGCATTCAATTTAGAATAATTTATTGTTCAAACTGATAGATTTATCTAATTGATTATATTCAAAATAAATACACGAGTAATGTAATGGATAAATGATTTAAGAATTTTATTTATTAAATCTTATATATAAATAGTCGAATCTCTAATAACGGCTGCCATTTTTTTTTTTTTTAATGTTACCGTCAGTGTACCTTTATATATATACTATTGTATGATAATAAATATTAATTTTAAAAAAAGTATTTATGAATAAAATTAAGTAATTTATCATAAAAAAAAAATTCAAAATTTTACATTTGTTTTAAGAAACTTTTGAATTTTTTATCCTATAATAATTAGCGAAATATCGAATTTTTTACATACATAATTAGTTTTTAAGCAAATAATAATTATCTAAGCATTACCAGCATTTTTAAGCAATTAATTATACATTACAAACAACGTAAGCAACATTTTTTAAATATTTTTTTTTTCATAAAAAATATATTAAAAGTATAATAACAAAGACATAGAGGCTGTACAATGTCATAACTTAAAATAGTTTTACCACAAAAAAAAAAAAAAAAGGATAATCTAATGAGTTTTTCTGTTATTTATCACCTTTCTTTTATCGATTTTAAAGGAAAGTTCTGTAAGTTTTATCGAGTTAAGATACAATGTTTACAGAATATAAAATTTTAAACTCAGAATTGATCTAATATTAAACAATAAAATAAAATAATTATAAAGATAAATAATTCTATAAGGGTATGTAATTTTATTATTTAATACCGAGAAAAATATTTTAAAAAGTTATTAAAATAATTCTACAATATTCTATGTGATTCAAATTATATTTTATGTAACTAGAGTTTTATTTAGGCCACATAAAAAATAATAATAATTGCCTGTAAGAAAGTGAAAAAATATCAACCAAAAATTACTATTTTTTTAACAGGCAAAAAAAAAAAATATGGATTCTTTTATTATAGGCCAATATAAAAAATTGTTTTAGTTTGAAAAATATATTACACACCTGAATAAAAATAATCTGATGAGGTTTTTTTGTCGGTTGTTTATCACATTTACTTTATCGATCTAAAAGACAAGTTCGGATAATTTTTCTCAACTGAGAAATGTTATATAGCATATCGATTTCTCAAGTAAAAGAAAAAAAAAATAATAATATAACAAAATTAATATAATAAAATAATAAAGGATTTGGGACTGATTTTAGGGCCATACACGCTACTAGAACCTTAAGCTTTTAAACTTATTATTTATTGGAAGGGAAGAATCTTATATTAAATATTTTACTTTATTATTATTTTAAAATAATATAAATACGCTTACTAAAGGTGAAAATGGTTCAATAATAACTTACTTGACGTCATTGACTGTATGGGTGTGTCTATAATTAATGTAATTGTAAAATAAGAATATAAAATGTAACCGACTTTTTTGTATTTTTATATCGTAATTTAATATCTATTAAAATTTTAATAATATTCTTAAAAAACATTATAATTTTTATAGTTTCATTTATCTATATTTTTATTGTATATAAGTTTTTTTAAAGGAATCAGAATTTTCTTTTCTTTACGAGTTGGTCAGAAACAAATCCCATAACAATGTTTTAATATAAAGTTAGACCACAGTCAGAAAACTGCAGAGAAGAGGTTTAATAATGAAAAATCACCTATATTACTCTAAGTCTTTTGTAATCCTAAGAGACTAAAAGTATTTTTCTTTGAGATATTTTTTTATTGGACTGTTATTGCCAAATGTCCAATAAGCTTCAATGAATAGTATAATTTTTCAACATTTATTTAATCCTTTAGTTAGGAATTTAACTAAAATATAAAAAAAAATAATGAATTTTTGAACATTTTTTTAATCAAAATTAAGCAGTTGCAACTTAGTAAAATTATCAAAATCTTAACAAAAACTTTAATAAGTTTTTACTTAGCTTATTTTCTTTTTTTTTTTTTTTACTTCTTGCATCATCAATTTTTCCGCTATAAAAATTCTTCTATCTTGTAGAATCCACTCTCTAATTATACAACATTTCTCATCCAACTGTGCTAGACTAATTGAATGCTTGAGCAAAGCCTTATAAACCTTATAAAGAACGAGATAAATTCTTAGACTGCTGTCTGCTTGAAAGACAGATAGACTAAATGAATTTTCGTGTAAGACTTATCGACTTTCTCAGAATAGAGCCAAAAGCTATTATTTTAAACAAGTGATTGCTTCGTAAAAACCCGTGTCTCTGAAATAGATCTATCTAAATAGATTTATATGTCAAAGAGTTTTAATGCCAGATTGAAAAACTAATAATATATATATATATATATATATATTTCATATAAACTCATCAAAGTTCAAGTCGTTTCTAGCTAAATTATGTATTTAATAAGTGTTTTGATGAACAAACAGCTTTTGCACTACATTCTTATTGCATTTCTAGAACTACTTATTTAGAAAACTTTTTTCAAAACTACTTCAAAAACAGTTTTCTAAAGATAGAACTACAAAAGATGCTTCTTCTAGACTATAAAAAAAGGGTTTTTTTTTTTATTTCTTTCCACAGAAGAGTTCAAGTATATATATAAAAATCACTCGAAATACTGTACAATATAAAAAAAAATAAAATAAAATAAAAGAGAGATATAAAATTTAGCGTAAATTTGATAAACATTGAAGGTAACTCGATGCCAATCAGATCAATATTTACAGGACATAAATTTCGATTTTCAAAAAAATAAAAATAATAAAAAGAATGATTGAAACGAAAGATTTGTCAGATGACTTAGAATTTCACCTAAAATATAGTTTTATAACTTTGAAAAGCTCCACAAAATCGTTTTTTTTTTTCGGATGTATTTTAGCCTAATAAAAGAAGCTAGCGATTTTTGAAGGGATATAAAAAGTGGACACCTAATATATCATATATATATATATATAATATTATAAAATAAAATATTTAAAACAATTTCTTCTCCCTTATAAGTAGAAAGTCATATCAGTCTTTACTATTTTCTTTCACAATGAATGCATTTTAAAAACATATTAAATCAAATATTGATATTTCTTTCCTAGCAAGACAATCAGACGACAGCAAGTGACATCTCTGTTTATATTTCCGTCTGCTCCCAAGAGTTTGTCAACTCAGGTTGACGCAAATGGCATCCTTATTTCTATTATTAACATCTTCAAATATTTCAAAAAACTTCTTCATAAAACCAAGAATGTTTAAATTAAAAATTAATAAAAATTCAAATATTTATTTATTCTTTATTTATTTATTTTTTAATATTAAGAATTTTTAAAGTTTATTATTATTATTTTTAAAAGAAAGAAAGTAAAATTAATAGAGGAAATAAATCCTGTACTCATTCATTGCACTTCAATACCGAAGAAATTGTCCATGGACAGAAAAAAAAAAAAAACTAACTGAATCATCAAATATATATTCCACGTCAAGAAACAAGAATTTTTTTTCAATCTTGATCAACTGAGCATAAACTGATATTGCTGTTTCCTTCTTATCGTTTTTTTCTTATCTACAAGCTGTTCATGCTGAATGGTTATAATAGTTTCTCTTATGATAAGTAATTGTACTACAGTTTTGCTTACTTAATTTATAATAAATATACAAATTAACAACTTCTTCAATTAACTAAACATTTTTTATTTTTATAAAAAAAATTACAAATTTATTTTAGAAACATTTTTAAATTAGTAATAACAAGTTTGATTTTCTTCTCTCCTTTTCCTGTTGTTATTTTTATAAGAACGCAATTTTAAGCTCCTTAATCTTAACTTGAAGTACATCGTTTAAGGTTATATATTTTATCGCCTTAAACCACCCTCTGGAGACATCTTCCTCCAATTGACCTGAGGTCTAATTAAGATTGTCAGCTATTAACAGCTTAATAGAGTCATTAATCTAACAAATTTTTCTAGTCGTGTTTTCTAATCTTCATTTCTTTAAAGAATCTCATCTATCAAGAACCTACCTTTTTTTTATATATATACATAACCTATTAAAAAGTGTGATATTCTTGGCTAATCTCAAGAGATTCTGTCAATTTTTCTGATATATGTCCATCTTCAAACTTATATCTCAATTATCCAATGCTGACATATTAAAATTTTCAAAAGCCTTTTCATAATAAATCTCTTTTTATTAGTGTAAGTGAATTAAAAATTTCAAAATTATACTAAGTTTAAAATAGAAATTGATAATAATTATTAATTTATGTGCTTCTCTATAATTCTAGAGACACAAAAAAAAAAAAAAGAAATAAAAGAGTGAAAATCTAACTGTAGACATGAAAAAATATATACTGAAAAGTTTACGATCGCTTACAATTCTTTACAGTAAAAGTATAGATGGAATAAAGACTTCTATTAAATTCAGAGCTAACGTCTTGATGAATTGAGGCGATTTACAAGCTAATCAATAGGTGAAGAAGAAGATAACAATAGATTTTATGTCAACCGAGATATTTTTCAGCCATTTCTTTCGGAAACTCTTAAAAATTAATCGAGGAAACTTGATACATTTAAATATTTTAGAGATCGCTTTGTAATTTAATATAAACTAACATCCCCAGCTTGGTAATTAGAAAAATTTGATTAATTTTATTATTAATATTTATTTTTATATTATCATATATAATATGAGGTTTGTATATATAAATTTCAAAGCATTACCTTAAAGTATGGACAGAGGTTTCCATAGGCAGAGGAGTATCCAAGATTTTGAGACTATGGATGATGCTCAAAGTAGATTACCAAGATACGTCCTTCCTGCCATTTTTTTTTTCGGAAAATATTACTCAATTAACTTAGAATTACCTTAGTTACTTTAACTTTTTAAATCGCTCTTTTTATATGCTTTTTAAAATTGTTAAAATGGAAGATAGAAAATTAATAAAACGATGATTTGAATTAATATG
The DNA here is from genome assembly GCF_000671375.1 of Centruroides sculpturatus. Lineage (NCBI taxonomy): Eukaryota > Metazoa > Arthropoda > Arachnida > Scorpiones > Buthidae > Centruroides > Centruroides sculpturatus. The sequence goes on from NW_019385267.1 coordinate 61,621, forward strand.
TAATTAAATCTTTAGTCTGGGATCCAAACTTTTCGACGTGTGTTTCCGAGAAAGATCAATTTAATTTTTTCTGCTTTTTTTCTGTTTGTATAAGGTTACTTTCTGGCATTGAAGTCACGCGATATGCTTTATTACATTTATTTTTATTTTAAAGTAACAAAACTAATTGCTTTGGTATCAATTAAGTATCAAGAAGATGCTGCAGCACATTAAGCATCCCCCGAATACGTCTATATATAATTGTATGTTTTAATAGCTTGAACTATTAATAAATAAAACAATTATTTGTAATATTTTTGATATTATTATTTGCATAAAATTATTATATGAGTTCATAGCATCCTTTCTCATCTTCTACTCTCTCTCTCTCTCTCTCTTCTCTATTACTCTATCATCATGAATGACTTTTTATTAAATTTTTTCATCAAGAAATAAAATAAAATAAAATAAAATTTTGGTTAATATTCAAGACAATCGTTACATCAGGCATAATTTTTTTATTCAGCGAATAATACTCAAATTTAGTTTATGTTTTTGAAGATCATCATCCAAAATATATAAATAATTTATAAACTATTATATTTTTAAAATATTTTATGTAATATGACCCAATTTTATTGAAGTAGATATAAATTTTTTTTATATTTTAATATAATTTCGATGTATATTTTCCTGATCAATATGAAGTTTATAGCTATTACACACGAATGAATATCTTATTGATTATATATTTATATAATTCCATCTTTTAAGCATTTCAATATACCATTTATAAAATAAATAACTTTTTATACTCGTAATGAAAGATTTTTTTGAATTTTTAAGCATTGTTTCTTCGTGAATAAACGATAACAGAAGCAAAATTGACTGAGAGATTATTTTAAAATCGATATGGCCATTTAACAAAATGGAGTATAATAAAATGGTGTTTATGAATTAAATTATTCTTAGTATCTGGTCAGGTAACAATATATTGAAATTCAATTTGCAAAAGTGAATAATATTGAATTATCTTTAAAAATAATCTGTTCGAGGTACGACACATTTCCTTTATTGTTAACAATTAAATTTACAAAATAAGAGAATAAACGATCTTATAATTCAATAAATTTTTATCCTGTAAGTAGTTCTTTCACTAAAATTCTATCCAAAAAAGTAGCCATTTCCTTCCAGATGCTATCATTTTCTCAAACGTTCTTTTTTGAAAGTCAAATCTAACAGATATAATCCAATTCCGGATACAGTAAGATACATTGACTTACAAGTTAGAGACAAATCTGCCTTTTATTGCCCAGTACTTTCCAATCATAGTAGAAAGCTGTCGTCGTAAATATATTTCTACTATGTTCTTTCTCTGAACAAATAAGTTCGAAAACATAATGATTTTAACTATTAGTACTCATTTCCTTCTAAATATACATATCTGCTGCTTGTAGACATAAGTTATATAGAGCAACAATATAGTATAAATGCTAAAATTTATTAATTTTACTTTATGTTGGAGTTTCTTATAAACTAAAATGTTTAACAATATATAATATTTTTTTTATTATAATTAACGTGTTATTTTATCTATAATCGGCGCTACATCGAAACACCTTAAGTAATAAGAATTGTAGTAAGAGTTTGAGTTTGAGTTTTAGTTTAAAAATCACGTTATTTGGTACTAAATGTAAGCTTCTCTATTTAATATTTATAAGAAAGATCCGTTTACAAGTATATTCTATGCTTTTTTATCAGGGTAGAGCTGTTTAGATCAAGAAGACAAGGTTTAACAGTATATAAATAAAAAATTTATTATTTTTTTCTCATTATTTTATTAAATTTTCTATACTTTTATTTATAGCTGTAAAATTTACTGTTTATGAAATATAAAATTCAAATTTATTAAAACTTTTTACTGAAATTCGAAGAGTAAAAGAATAAAACTTTTTATAGCAGAAAGTATATTTCAACTTTGTATACAATGTATAATTCAGTTTTCTATACTTAAAAAAACAAATTGATTTTATTATTTAATAAGATTTTTTCCGTTCGTTCTAGAATTTTATAAACTCTCTTTTTCATCTAACAAACTCTTCTTATTTTCTTTCAATTTTTCTATGAAAAATATCAAAGATTCGCATTCACAACAATTTACATTTAAGGGGAAGAAAATCAATACTGTCTACAAATTTTTCTAAATATTATAATTAAATTTTCAGTTAGCTTTAAGAATTAATTTATAAATATCATTTACATTTTTTTCCCTATTCAATAATATTAAAGTTTAAAAGAAAAAAAAATTACTTTTATTAATTAAAACTCACTGCATTGATAGGCAAATATGAATAATAAGTATAGAACATTTAATGAAATATTTTAATAAAATTATCAGGAAAAAAAATTTTTTTTATGTTGTTTTTTCCATCAGCTTACATTCCTTGTAAAGAAAATACGAAATTATGGTTGGATAGTTCTTCCAAAGAACAAATAACCACGATTAAGAGGGTAAATTGTTACAGTTTTATGAGTTTCCAATACAGTGGAATAACTTAAAAACTTTTTAAATTATAAAACTAGCAATAATATAATAAAAAATAATAATTTATGGAGGATCAAATTTGCATTGTTTATAATCAAATCAATTATTTTTCAGTCAAAAATTTAAATATAAAAGTCTCTTTTTAGTTTAATATTACGATTTAAATAAACACGTAATTGGACATAGATAAAACAAGAACAAAACAAGAACTCCATAAATGAAATAAATTTATTATTATTATTTTTTTTTCTTTGTAATACATAAAACTTTTCAAAGTCTGTCATTTAGACTGACAATATCTAAGCTGTTGTCACAATATATCTAGGCAGTAGATCAAAGAAAAGTAACAATACAGATCACATAGATACATATAGATCATATACAACTCACTTGTCATGATTTATTTCCATTACTCTTATTACAGAGTATATTCTACTCTTTCTATTGCATTCTTCAAACTTTGATAAATAAATATTTACATAATAATTTAAATATAATAACTTTTATTTTGATTTACTTTAACTTATCCTAATATAGGTTATCACATGCTAATGATTATCATGGTTTCTTCACGTATAAATCCAGAATACTAGGTTGGCAATACTTCAATGTAAGCTGAAAAAGTTAAGGATTTTTATTCGTGTGCTAAGTATTAAAATAATAATAAATGATACATTTTAGCTAAAAGTTGTTTTTTGTTTCTCATGTTTTACTTTATTTCCAGAAGGGATAAAACTATAAAAGAAATACAAAAACGAAAAATTGCTTCTGGATACGTTCAATGTATTCTCCAATGACCATCATCCATTTAAGGATATAAAAAAAAAATATATATATACATATACCATTTATAAAATAAATAACTTTTTATACTCGTAATGAAAGATTTTTTTGAATTTTTAAGCATTGTTTCTTCGTGAATAAACGATAACAGAAGCAAAATTGACTGAGAGATTATTTTAAAATCGATATGGCCATTTAACAAAATGGAGTATAATAAAATGGTGTTTATGAATTAAATTATTCTTAGTATCTGGTCAGGTAACAATATATTGAAATTCAATTTGCAAAAGTGAATAATATTGAATTATCTTTAAAAATAATCTGTTCGAGGTACGACACATTTCCTTTATTGTTAACAATTAAATTTACAAAATAAGAGAATAAACGATCTTATAATTCAATAAATTTTTATCCTGTAAGTAGTTCTTTCACTAAAATTCTATCCAAAAAAGTAGCCATTTCCTTCCAGATGCTATCATTTTCTCAAACGTTCTTTTTTGAAAGTCAAANAGAAGCAAAATTGACTGAGAGATTATTTTAAAATCGATATGGCCATTTAACAAAATGGAGTATAATAAAATGGTGTTTATGAATTAAATTATTCTTAGTATCTGGTCAGGTAACAATATATTGAAATTCAATTTGCAAAAGTGAATAATATTGAATTATCTTTAAAAATAATCTGTTCGAGGTACGACACATTTCCTTTATTGTTAACAATTAAATTTACAAAATAAGAGAATAAACGATCTTATAATTCAATAAATTTTTATCCTGTAAGTAGTTCTTTCACTAAAATTCTATCCAAAAAAGTAGCCATTTCCTTCCAGATGCTATCATTTTCTCAAACGTTCTTTTTTGAAAGTCAAATCTAACAGATATAATCCAATTCCGGATACAGTAAGATACATTGACTTACAAGTTAGAGACAAATCTGCCTTTTATTGCCCAGTACTTTCCAATCATAGTAGAAAGCTGTCGTCGTAAATATATTTCTACTATGTTCTTTCTCTGAACAAATAAGTTCGAAAACATAATGATTTTAACTATTAGTACTCATTTCCTTCTAAATATACATATCTGCTGCTTGTAGACATAAGTTATATAGAGCAACAATGTAGTATAAATGCTAAAATTTATTAATTTTACTTTATGTTGGAGTTTCTTATAAACTAAAATGTTTAACAATATATAATATTTTTTTTATTATAATTAACGTGTTATTTTATCTATAATCGGCGCTACATCGAAACACCTTAAGTAATAAGAATTGTAGTAAGAGTTTGAGTTTGAGTTTTAGTTTAAAAATCACGTTATTTGGTACTAAATGTAAGCTTCTCTATTTAATATTTATAAGAAAGATCCGTTTACAAGTATATTCTATGCTTTTTTATCAGGGTAGAGCTGTTTAGATCAAGAAGACAAGGTTTAACAGTATATAAATAAAAAATTTATTATTTTTTTCTCATTATTTTATTAAATTTTCTATACTTTTATTTATAGCTGTAAAATTTACTGTTTATGAAATATAAAATTCAAATTTATTAAAACTTTTTACTGAAATTCGAAGAGTAAAAGAATAAAACTTTTTATAGCAGAAAGTATATTTCAACTTTGTATACAATGTATAATTCAGTTTTCTATACTTAAAAAAACAAATTGATTTTATTATTTAATAAGATTTTTTCCGTTCGTTCTAGAATTTTATAAACTCTCTTTTTCATCTAACAAACTCTTCTTATTTTCTTTCAATTTTTCTATGAAAAATATCAAAGATTCGCATTCACAACAATTTACATTTAAGGGGAAGAAAATCAATACTGTCTACAAATTTTTCTAAATATTATAATTAAATTTTCAGTTAGCTTTAAGAATTAATTTATAAATATCATTTACATTTTTTTCCCTATTCAATAATATTAAAGTTTAAAAGAAAAAAAAATTACTTTTATTAATTAAAACTCACTGCATTGATAGGCAAATATGAATAATAAGTATAGAACATTTAATGAAATATTTTAATAAAATTATCAGGAAAAAAAATTTTTTTTATGTTGTTTTTTCCATCAGCTTACATTCCTTGTAAAGAAAATACGAAATTATGGTTGGATAGTTCTTCCAAAGAACAAATAACCACGATTAAGAGGGTAAATTGTTACAGTTTTATGAGTTTCCAATACAGTGGAATAACTTAAAAACTTTTTAAATTATAAAACTAGCAATAATATAATAAAAAATAATAATTTATGGAGGATCAAATTTGCATTGTTTATAATCAAATCAATTATTTTTCAGTCAAAAATTTAAATATAAAAGTCTCTTTTTAGTTTAATATTACGATTTAAATAAACACGTAATTGGACATAGATAAAACAAGAACAAAACAAGAACTCCATAAATGAAATAAATTTATTATTATTATTTTTTTTTCTTTGTAATACATAAAACTTTTCAAAGTCTGTCATTTAGACTGACAATATCTAAGCTGTTGTCACAATATATCTAGGCAGTAGATCAAAGAAAAGTAACAATACAGATCACATAGATACATATAGATCATATACAACTCACTTGTCATGATTTATTTCCATTACTCTTATTACAGAGTATATTCTACTCTTTCTATTGCATTCTTCAAACTTTGATAAATAAATATTTACATAATAATTTAAATATAATAACTTTTATTTTGATTTACTTTAACTTATCCTAATATAGGTTATCACATGCTAATGATTATCATGGTTTCTTCACGTATAAATCCAGAATACTAGGTTGGCAATACTTCAATGTAAGCTGAAAAAGTTAAGGATTTTTATTCGTGTGCTAAGTATTAAAATAATAATAAATGATACATTTTAGCTAAAAGTTGTTTTTTGTTTCTCATGTTTTACTTTATTTCCAGAAGGGATAAAACTATAAAAGAAATACAAAAACGAAAAATTGCTTCTGGATACGTTCAATGTATTCTCCAATGACCATCATCCATTTAAGGATATTAAAAAAAAAATATATATATAAANTACTATATATTAGAAAATAATCTTTATACGATTAAAAATATTTATTTTATAAATATCTCAAATAAAATTTTGAATTAAAAATATTTTTAAAGTGTACTTTACATACCTTCTTCTTCATCATCTTCTTCTTCTTTCTCTTTTGTTGGATCGTTTCTTTGCAAACTTTTCATTGAACCCTTAACTGAAGAATGTGCTATGGATTCTATATTTTCTAACGAATCATCGTCATTGTTAGAATCTGGAGAATTGTCGAAGTTTGGTATTATGTAGTTAATATCACTCTCTACTTCTTTAGCTTTGGTTTGGTTAGAACAAGTCGCTAGTTTTTTTCGATACGACTGTGTTAGAGACAGTAAAGGAGTAGAAGGTTCAGAACATCCTACATAAAGACAAAAATAGAAAAGAGTGTAGTAGATATTGATGTTTACTACAAATACTAGACACGTCTTATATTGACATTTGTTGTGTAGAAAGAACTATTTGATTCCAAAGAAAAATAAACAGAATCCGTATTGAGTTAAATTTAAATAAATTCTATTTTTTAATGAATCTAAATCAAAATATCATTAGAATAATTTAATAATTTTTATATTTTACAAATTCTATATGCTTTTTTTTTCCTTATAATCTTTTATTCTTTATTTGATGTTTGATGTAGTTAAAGAAGGAATGTCTGAGAGTTCAATGTCTGAAATATTTTGATTTGTTACATTATGGCTCTCATATATCGTCTAGTTCTAAAGCGCTGAGTTAGAAGTTTCTTAAAATTTATATCATAATAAAAATTCAACAATAAAATACTACATAATATTATATATATATATATATTCTTAACGGTTTTCTCTGCACATCATATATAAATTATAAATTATGAACAGAAAATCTTACTAGAAGATATGCGTTATAAAATGTAAATTATTACATGATTTATAATATAATAATAAAAAGAAATCTACATTACCTGCATGATAACATAAATGTCGTTGGCTTCCAACTCTTTGATCCGATCGAGCTTGCCTCAAACTTAAAGATGTTTGCCTTTTAATAGCCCACATTGCAAATGTTCTCTTGAGTGCTTGAATAATTTCTTCACCTTGCTGCGTTTTAAACTGAAATATCCCCTCTCCAGTTAAACACCGTCTATTGAACTCCAGAAAAATTATGAATTAATTATAATCGATCAGAAAAAATAAATAAATATATTAAACATTATTTACATTATTAACTTAGTTTATTTACTCAACTCTTCACTCTACAATTACTTTAATAAGGTATGAGGAGATAAAAGCAGGTTAAAGTCAAACCAGATGACAGAAAATATTGGAAAAAGTTAATAGAAAAGTATTATAGTTTAGTTGATTCTCGTAACTTTTATAAAGAGAATGATCTACACGTACTGTCACCAACTTATGATGGTTAAAAGAAGATAAAGTAGCGAGCTTGAACAAGACGGCAGCGAAAGATAGTTTAGTTTTATGTGCTGTGTCAGTAATATTTGGCAGCCAATAATTCCTCCATATTGTTAGCTTTGTATTGGATAATTGATTTTTCACAGAATTAAAAACGATTACTAAAGATACTGAAAGTTAAAACTTGATAAATACTCATCCATATCTTTTATCTATCACGTTGTAGAATCTTTACTGTTAAAGATAAAATTGGCAAATTCTATTTACTTCGATATAATATTATTTAAAAGTTTTGATATTTTTCCAAATTTAGGATAAATTAGCCAAAATATAAAAAGAAAAGAAGGAAAAACAAATCTCCTCATCTGCTGATTTCAGAGATTTATCTTCACGAAAAAGAATTTATTTGTTCAAAATTTATCGTTTAAATTATAAAATCTACAGTAAAATACCCTTCTGATAAATTTCTAATAAATTGTATATATATATATTTCAAGAATTTTAAATTATAAATAATAAATTCCAATATTATTATGATTGATTTCTTCTTTCTATATTAAAGTAATTACTTTATATAAATAAATTGACTAAATAAACAAATTTAATCATTCATCTTTAATTATTTTTAAAAGCTTAATAGAAATCAAAAACTTTTCTCTATTAATTATAGATGAATAGAAAAAGTAGGTTATATATTTTTATATTATTAAGTATTTTTCTAACATACTTAAAGAAAATCTCTGTAATTTACTTGTAGATTAATTATAGAATATCATACCTGAAAATTGATTTTTTGAAGAATTAAAATAGTATTAAATCTAATAAAAATGCAAAGGAAGTTATTTATATGTCATCTAATACAATGAAGGTTATTCTCTTATCGTATCGATGTATTATTCTACTGTAATTATTGTTATAGAATTAATTTTTGCTTAAATTCTATTAAACATTGATCAGTGGAGTATCCAGGAATTAATTTTGGTAATGGCTAAAATTAAACTTGTAGTAGTCAAGACTGATGAGAAGAAGAAATTGGGATCCGATCCTGTATAATAAATGAAGTCTTAAAAATCAATTTATATAATTTCAAGTGTATAAAAGAGAAAAAAAAGAAATGAGAACGTAATAGTATTGTAGACACTAACAGGGTCTTGTTCATACCTATCATAGATTCAGCCAAATCCACAATGGGCCATACGAATAGTGAAGGATAGGGCCTTATATAGACAGACCGCCCACTGGAGATTTACTCGCCCGGATTCGAACCCGAATCTCCAAAGCGGTGAGCTTTAAGGATATTTTATTTACACGAACGTCCAAACAACATAATAGCGAGGTTTGTGGTCGAAGTTTTCATTTCTCAAACGTGAACGTCGAACGTCGAGCGCCGCTATCTTGTAAGCGGCGCTCGACGTCCGACGTTCACGTAAACTTCAGCCGCAACCTTTTAGTATTATATTTAAATTGTATTTTGTGTGGGACTATAGCAACTTGAGTCAGTTACGTTAAAGATTTTATATCAATTACTTTAAAAAAAAAAAAATATTTAAAATATATTTTAAGCTTAATTTACGAACAGTTTTTAATCAAGTTAATCCGAAAATTTATGAATAGACTGTATGTATTTAATCGAAATATCTAACTTAGATTAAGTAACGTACAAAATAGCATTGAATTTATTAACAGTTAAGAGGTTTTGTTCTTATAATAGCATGGTATTTCGGTAAGAAAAACAAGAAATCGATAAGTTCTCATCCTTGAAACGTGAATAATCTGTAGGTGATTTAATTACTGTTATAACATTGTACAACTTAATTTGGTACTAATTTATTATCCAGTCAACTATTTAAGTTAAACTCGTAGGAATAAGCTTTGAAAATATCGTCCTTGCTGACTAATATATCTCTTCAACGATCGCCAGGTGGTCCATTGCTATAAAGTAAAAGTCTTACGAGAGATTCATAAATTATGTAGCAGCTCAGACTAACATATTTTTATAGGTTAATTAAAATATCCGAAAGTAATATATATCAAGGAAGTGACAGTACGACAGTCACTTCTTACGTAAAAATTCTTTCTCGGAAGAATACAAATATAGATAAGAGACGTTTTACATCTTGAGTGCTTGAATAATTTCTTCACCTTGCTGCGTTTTAAACTGAAATATCCCCTCTCCAGTTAAACACCGTCTATTGAACTCCAGAAAAATTATGAATTAATTATAATCGATCAGAAAAAATAAATAAATATATTAAACATTATTTACATTATTAACTTAGTTTATTTACTCAACTCTTCACTCTACAATTACTTTAATAAGGTATGAGGAGATAAAAGCAGGTTAAAGTCAAACCAGATGACAGAAAATATTGGAAAAAGTTAATAGAAAAGTATTATAGTTTAGTTGATTCTCGTAACTTTTATAAAGAGAATGATCTACACGTACTGTCACCAACTTATGATGGTTAAAAGAAGATAAAGTAGCGAGCTTGAACAAGACGGCAGCGAAAGATAGTTTAGTTTGATGTGCTGTGTCAGTAATATTTGGCAGCCAATAATTCCTCCATATTGTTAGCTTTGTATTGGATAATTGATTTTTCACAGAATTAAAAACGATTACTAAAGATACTGAAAGTTAAAACTTGATAAATACTCATCCATATCTTTTATCTATCACGTTGTAGAATCTTTACTGTTAAAGATAAAATTGGCAAATTCTATTTACTTCGATATAATATTATTTAAAAGTTTTGATATTTTTCCAGTTCTAGAATTTTATAAACTCTCTTTTTCATCTAACAAACTCTTCTTATTTTCTTTCAATTTTTCTATGAAAAATATCAAAGATTCGCATTCACAACAATTTACATTTAAGGGGAAGAAAATCAATACTGTCTACAAATTTTTCTAAATATTATAATTAAATTTTCAGTTAGCTTTAAGAATTAATTTATAAATATCATTTACATTTTTTTCCCTATTCAATAATATTAAAGTTTAAAAGAAAAAAAAATTACTTTTATTAATTAAAACTCACTGCATTGATAGGCAAATATGAATAATAAGTATAGAACATTTAATGAAATATTTTAATAAAATTATCAGGAAAAAAAATTTTTTTTATGTTGTTTTTTCCATCAGCTTACATTCCTTGTAAAGAAAATACGAAATTATGGTTGGATAGTTCTTCCAAAGAACAAATAACCACGATTAAGAGGGTAAATTGTTACAGTTTTATGAGTTTCCAATACAGTGGAATAACTTAAAAACTTTTTAAATTATAAAACTAGCAATAATATAATAAAAAATAATAATTTATGGAGGATCAAATTTGCATTGTTTATAATCAAATCAATTATTTTTCAGTCAAAAATTTAAATATAAAAGTCTCTTTTTAGTTTAATATTACGATTTAAATAAACACGTAATTGGACATAGATAAAACAAGAACAAAACAAGAACTCCATAAATGAAATAAATTTATTATTATTATTTTTTTTTCTTTGTAATACATAAAACTTTTCAAAGTCTGTCATTTAGACTGACAATATCTAAGCTGTTGTCACAATATATCTAGGCAGTAGATCAAAGAAAAGTAACAATACAGATCACATAGATACATATAGATCATATACAACTCACTTGTCATGATTTATTTCCATTACTCTTATTACAGAGTATATTCTACTCTTTCTATTGCATTCTTCAAACTTTGATAAATAAATATTTACATAATAATTTAAATATAATAACTTTTATTTTGATTTACTTTAACTTATCCTAATATAGGTTATCACATGCTAATGATTATCATGGTTTCTTCACGTATAAATCCAGAATACTAGGTTGGCAATACTTCAATGTAAGCTGAAAAAGTTAAGGATTTTTATTCGTGTGCTAAGTATTAAAATAATAATAAATGATACATTTTAGCTAAAAGTTGTTTTTTGTTTCTCATGTTTTACTTTATTTCCAGAAGGGATAAAACTATAAAAGAAATACAAAAACGAAAAATTGCTTCTGGATACGTTCAATGTATTCTCCAATGACCATCATCCATTTAAGGATATTAAAAAAAAAATATATATATAAA